>NC_083098.1:4042500-4211253 GCF_949774975.1 Lagenorhynchus albirostris
CATGCATATTTCCTGAGTTTTTCAGATGCTAACACCACCACCAAATGGAAGAAATTAACTACTTATGATCATGAGCCAGTAGGCTCCAGACCTACTGGTGCCTAAGGGTTGACAGTGTGAACCCCTGTGACCCTGCCCTATTACCTCACCATCAACCAATCAGAGAATTGTGTACACGCTGATCACATACCCTGGGGTGCCCTCCCTCACCTGGCCTTTAAAAATGCTTTGCTGAAACCCTTCAGCAAGTTTGGGGTTTTATTCGAGAGTGAGCCACCCATTCTTCTTGTATGGTCCGGCGATAAAACTTTTCCTGCTCCAAACTCTGACGTTTCGGTTTGTTTGTCCTCACTGCGCATTGGGCACACAAGCCTGTGTTTGGTAACACTTCTGCTAGGGTGGCCAAGCTGGTAGATTGCAGCCTGGAACTTCTGGTGGCCACTTTTTTGCAAACACTGAGAAGCATTAGCCTTTGCCTGAGAAAAAGCCAGCCCAGAAGAAAGTAAATCAAACAGACGGTGCACGTAAGACATTCCTGAAAATGTAATCGAGTCCTTGCTTCCCTCTGGGCCTGAGCCCATCCGTACCCCTGCACTGTCAGTTTTGTGAGCCAATACTTATTATTAGGATTTTAACTTAAGCCAGTGTAAACTGAGTTACACTGGCCACCGAAAGAGTTCTGATTAACACAACTAGTTTTCTGTGAACGGGAACAATTTGCCATGAGAAGGAGTGAATTATTGTTATGAGGTCTTGGGGTTCTAGAGGAGAGTGACTGAGGAAAATCAGAGTAAAGGACAGGATTTCAGATTAGCTATTAAAATAGTGCAGGCTGCCCGCCAAATAGCGAAAACTAGGTTTTATCAATTGACCCATGCTGTAATGTGTGAAACAAGACGTTGTTTAAAAAAAATAGTGCAGGCTGGTCCACCTTGTTCAAAAGGAATGAAAGCCATATGTCTGAGGCCGAATAACAGCTTCCCAATGTTACCTGCTTTTTAATTCTCAGGACCTGTGTACGTTCCTTTATATGGCAAAAGGGACATTACCGAGTGATTAAGGTAAGGATCTGGAAACGGGGAAATATACTGGATGGTCTGGGTGAGCTCTAAATGGAATCACAAGGGCACTTATCAGAGGGATGTAAGAAGTCAAAGGAGGATTAAGGTGATGAGAAGACAGACACAGAGTGTGGAGTGCTGTGACTCTGAAGCAGGGGATGCCAAGGCGGCCTCTGGAAAAGGCAAGGAACAAATTCTCCCCTGGGCCCTCCAGAAGGAACCAACCTTTCGTTGTAAGATGAATTTCAGACTTTTGATCTCCAGAGTCACAACAGAATGAACTTGTGCTGTTGAAGCCACTGCATTTGTAGTCGTTGGTTATAGCAGGACTAGGAAGCGAATACCCGTGTTGAATTAAACGGAGCTTTTTGAGATGGACCAAATATTGAAAAATATTTTGCCACTTGAACTACTAGCAGCTATTTGGGGAAAACGATCTCCAAGTATACCTGGACCTTATTCTCTGAGCTAATTAAAACAACATTTCTAATTAGGGGTAAAGATGGGGATTTCCCAGGGGGTGGATGACTTAAAAGGATCCTCGGGTTCAGATTATATCATGGTGTTCATGATTTTATCATCTAATTACCCAAGAGAAGCACGTTAGGAGGCCTAAGGATGGTGGGATGATTCTCCAGCCGACTTGAAATGTGGAGAGACGAGAAGTTAAAATTCCTCTCAGGAGACAGTGTGTCAGTCAGGAAACTATTTCCTGTCCGTTGAAATATCTTTTTATAGCTGGGAAAATCCACTTTTGAGCCATGGAGAAAGGTTTCTTTTATTTATTGACTTTGGCTTTTGGAAGTTCACGTTCTTGGACGTGAGCAGATGTTGGCTCTGGGGAGAACAAGCTTGAGGACAGTTACAGGACAGATGTAGGTCTGCAGGACGCTGGCGTCACCCATCGCTGCCTGCCCATTGCTGCCCGTGAGCGGGAGAGCGATGAGGGGCTAAGCTTCCCGGAAAGAGGCAAAGCGTGTTTCACCTCAGCTGTAACTTAGATGCCATGTCTTACCTTGGTGAAGTGTCATTTTGTTTAAAAGAACACATCGTGAGCATAGACAGCTGGGGACTCAGAAGAGACACACCCTGAACACGCAGGCTGGTCAGCGCCTTCACGCGGGCTCTTCTCTGCTGTAAGCATTTCTGGAGAGACAAAGCCTGGCTGATCAACTGATCCTTAGATTGGTCTCAGCACAATAACTTGAGCAAATCTAGGGACAAGAGTCTCTCCTTAAACCCTCCTACACTGTGAGTGGCAATGTAAACTGGTGCAGCCGCTATGGAGAACAGTATGGAGGTTCCTTAGAAAACTAAAAATAGAATTACCATATGACCCAGCAATCCCACTCCTGGGCTTATATCCAGAAAACATGAAAACTCTAATTTGAAAAGACACATGCACCCCAATGTTCATTGCAGCACTATTTACAATAGCCAGGACATGAAAGCAACCTAAATGTCCATCGACAGATGAATGGATAAAGAAGATGTGGTACATATATACAATGGAATATTAGTAATAAAAAGAATGAAATAATGCCATCTACAGCAACATAGATGGACCTAGAGATTGTCATACTGAGTGAAGTCAGACAGAGAAAGACAAATATCATATGATATTACGTGTATGTGGAATCTAAAAAAAAGATACAAATAAACCTATTTAGAAAATAGAAATAGACTCACAGACATAGAAAACAAACTTATGGTGACCAAAGGAGAGGGGGAATAGAGGGATAAACAAGGAGTTTGGGATTAACAGATACACACGACTATATATAAAATAGATAACCAACAAGGACCTACTGTATAGCACAGGGAACTCTACTCAAGACTGTGTAATGACCTGTATGGGAAAAGAATCTAAAAAAGAGTAGATATATGTATATGTTTAACTGATTCACTTTGCTGAAACTAACACCACATTGTAAATAAACTATAGTCCATTAAAAATTAAAGGAAAAAACTAGATAATGATGCCTTCAAGCCAAAGGGAGTCTGCGGACGGAGCTATTCACGTCCATGGGCTTGTACTCCTTTGAATGGAAGATGGAGACCCTGGGTGACTCAGCCGCGGTCTGGGTGCGGAAGGGGCTGTCCTGCCAGCTCCGGTGCTGAGTAGGGGGTGTGGAGATGGGAATGATGCTCCGGACAGACTCTAACAGCCTGTCTCTGCCTGAGACGGGGCTGTCTGACTTCCCGGCATAATGGGAATCCGTTTGCAGTCAAACTAACTTGAATTACCTTAGCAAGTGTCAACTGTTTCCCTCTGAACTGTGTCAAATGCTCTTCTAAAATTAGACTAACACGTGAAACCCTTTCACAGGCTTGGTTTTTTTTTTTTTCCTTTAACAAAATCTAGATCCTGTTTCAGGCAGAGATGCCACTGGATGAGGCAGCCGTTTTTCATCACAGGGAAATTTCCCCCGAGGATTTTGATGCCTTTCCCAACACGCGGGGACCTGTGGAGGGGGAATGTGTGCCCTGGGGGTGTTTCCTGTGAGCGCGGCTGTGCCACTAACTCACCCTCTCGCCCTCTCCCCTCCAGAAGCGTCTGCGGACCCCGGTAGCGCCTATCTCTTTGAGAACAGCTGCTGCGTACTACCACACTTGTAAATGCTGAGAAATGGCTCAGAATGAAGTGAGGACTTTGGAGATGTCGCCATTACTGTTTGGAGCCTTGGGTGTGGGCTGGCGAGGCAGGTAAGTCACTGCTTAGAAGGTGGCTTCGTGGGAAAGGGCTGCAGGGCCTGGGGAGACGCCCCGCTCCTTTGAGGCAACGTGGATGGGGAGGGATTTAGCTCAGGGGCCGTAAGTCGTCCGTGCATATCCCTCGGCCGGGCAGGCAAGGGAGACCCCGACGGGAGCCGGCCGCCCGACGTGTGAGCAGAAGGTGGGTCCTCAGGTCCCAGTGGGCCCCGGGGCAGGCAGAGCACGTGGGGACCGCTCAGCATTGAGGCGACCGTCACTGTGATGTGGGCTATGGGGCGGGGGCCGCCAGACCACAGAGCCGGCCTTTCTAGAGTCTCCGGGAACACGGGGTCCGGTGAGCAGGGGGGCCTTCGTGTCCCCCCACCCCTTTACCACTCCACCCTCTCTTCCTTCTGTCCTCGCCTTCTCCCCACGCCCCGTTGCCTGCTCTGCTGGGTTTGCTCCCTTTTTGGCTATGCTGTCCATACGCTTGAGTTAAGGGGACATCGATTTCACTGTTCTCTGTATTTTTCTCTAGTAAAATCCTGTGCCGTTCAAAGTAACACATCCTGCCCGTCCCCCGCGCTCTCCCCCAGCCCCATTTCCTCTGTTTCCGCTCTTCACAGCTGGCAGCGTGGGGAGGGTGGGAGTGTGGAGGGGCTCTGACCCTCTCTGGCCTGAGCTATAAGGATCCAGGGGTTCTGATAACATCCCCCAACCCTTGTCTTCACTGCAAGTCACCTAAGAGATCGCCCCCCATAGGAGGGGCAGGGAGAACTGATGCCCACAGGAGACCCCAGGACAGATTTCTCTGGACCTCTGCCCTGCTTGCTTCAGTCACGGCCAAGGCAGAAGCCCAAGTCCTCCAGGGCATCCTTTTGACTCTCTTATTCCCATAAAGTTCAGGACATTCTCATCTGGCTCAGCACGCGCCTTCCTGCCCCCCTGAAACAGGAGGCAAGGGGGCAGGACACGACCTTTAAAAGAATGACATAGCCCTAGGACATGACGAAACTGGTCAGAACCGACTAGGTCCAAGATGGCGGAAGATCTAACTTCCAGACTTCCAGCGGACCTTGAGCCTCATTATACGCTCATTGTGACCCATCAGCTAAATGACACGCCCACCGGCGCCCTGACAGGTCTGAGGCCGACCATAAAAGGTCAAAAAGTGGGCGGCGGCCCCGTTCCTGGAAATCCCGCCCCTTCCCCAAAATAGTTGGAATAATCCTCCCGCTCATTAGCCTATGAAATTACGCAGCCCATAAAAACCAGCCGCGCCATATTTCAAGGCCTCGCCCCTTCCGAGATGGCCCATACTCTGTAGAGTGTGTTTCTCTCTAAATGAATCCACTTCTTACCTATCACTTTGTCTTTCACTGAATTCGTCCTGCGACGCGACGTCAAGAACCTCAAATTCGGGCTTCCCTGGTGGCGCAGTGGTTGAGAGTCCGCCTGCCGATGCAGGGGACGCGGGTTCGTGCCCCGGTCCGGGAAGATCCCACATGCCGCGGAGCAGCTGGGCCCGTGAGCCATGGCCGCTGAGCCTGCGCGTCCAGAGCCTGTGCTCCGCAGCGGGAGGGGCCACAACAGTGAGAGGCCCGCGTACCGGAAAAAAAAAAAAAATATGCTGTCAGACGGAGAGGGGGCAGACAGGTGAGGACCGCTGCCCTGGGTTTTTTTATCCAGCTCCACCTTCCCGAGGGGAGGAGGGACTTTGTCCTTATTTAGACTTGATCAGAGGTGTCATGGCGTCGGTGCATGATGGGAACTTCTTATCTGCAAGGTTAACGTCACTGTAATGGGAACATAAAGGGTAACAGGTTACATTCGGGCGCTGGAGATTCTCGCCTTTCCCCACCTTTCTTTGCGTGTCTCCGGGGCACTTATCATCCCACAATGTGTGGTTTCCTGTCAGTCTGGAGGTTCCTGCTTTCCTTTGTCTTCCCGAGGACCCCCGCTGTTTACAAGATAAGTGGTTTCCTGCCGTCTGGCCCCTGCCCCCCTTTCTCTGCTCACATCTAGCTCCCTGCCTGCTGTAACACATAGAAATGTGGATGTCCAGAGAGCTGGGCTCTGAGAGACTACCAGCCACCTGCCAACATCCTTTATCCATTTCTCCATATTCATGCAGGTATGATACACTCACTGCTGGCCTGTTAGATCACATTTCCCGGCCTTCCTTGAAGTTCACAATGACTGTTAACATGTAACTGTTCTAGCCAAAGGAACGTGAGCCATTCTTGGTCAGGGCCTCTCCTACGTTCCGCTTCTCCTTCCCATTTGCTGGAATCTAGTCTGAAGGTAGATTCATCTTTGATTGTGCAGGGGTTGACAATGGTGTAAGGGATGATGGAGCAGTGAGACTGAAAAAAACCGAACTATTCTCCCCAAACTGGCTGCTCATAGAGCTATTACATGAGGACAGAATCAACTTAGTTAGCCTTTAAGCCAGTGTGCTCTTGGAATCTTTGTTACAGCAGCTTTGCCCTCACCCTAGCAAATACAATCTGTGAAATAAAATTCGTATTTAATGGCATGACAAGAAACATGTAAACATAAAAAATCCTTCTCTGCCCTTTGGCCCCCTCTCTTCCCACACTGTGCATTGTGTGTCTGCCTTATGCTTAGACCAGACCTCCCCCATCAGCAGGAATACCTGCTCAAGTATGAACAGCAACATTCTCCCAGCATCAACAAGACAACTCCTTAAAGATAAGATTCCTTCTTGATCTTCTAAGGAGCCACATGGGGTCTGGGGAGGTGTGCGCATTAGTTTTAATGAGAACTAGTTGGACATGTTTAAATAGGAAGGAGAAGGATTCAATTGGGAGGGAAAGATTGAATTCAAGATAAAGTAAGTCTGAATCTCCATCCTCCACTCTTCCCCCGTAGGCTGCTCAGATTACCTTGGAGAAGAGCTTTCCAGCTTGAATAGAAGGATAGCTAGAGCTGTAAATAATGTGGTATGTTTGGTAGAAGTAGACAGAGGGTTCTAGTCTGATGTTTTTATTTTTATGGAAAATAGGAAATAAGGTTATTTCCTGAGAGTGAGAAAAGTAGTTCTGTGACTGTGTGTGTGTGTGTCTGTGTGTGTGTCTGTGTCTGTGTGTGTAGGGTGACGTTAGTAGGAGGATTCAAACGACTAGAGAAATATAGGGAAGTTTCCAGTTTTCTGTCACTGCTAACAAACTACCTTTAATTAATAATTTAGTGGATTAATAATTTAATCATGGACTCCATGACTCAGGAATCTGTACAGAGCACACGGGGATACTCTGCCTCTACCCCATGATGTCAGGGGCCTCAATCAGAAAGATGTGAAGGTTCGGGGTAACCTGATGGCTCGGGCTGTTACCATATGGAAGATTCTTCATTTACATGTCTGGCGGTTGATCCTGCCTCTTTGCTGAGACCTCAGCTAGGTCTGTAAACTGGACATAGACGTGCGCCCATCCCGCGGGTCTGGTCTTCCTCACCGTACAGTGGCTGGGTTCTAAGAGTGAGTGCCTGAAGAGACTGGAAGAGGAAGCGGCCAGTTTCTAAAGCCTGGCCTCTCCACCTGGATGGGAGCCTTAGTTCCTGCCGAAGAACTCAAAGATATTGTTATGTGTGTGCCTTGAGGATTCGGAACCAGGACCCTGCCCCCCAGGCTGCACCATTGTTTCTTCACTGCCCCTCCCTTGTCTCCGCATCCCCTCCCTTCCCTGATTAGCAACACTTTGAACCTGCCCTTTGGAGCTCAGGGAAGGTCATGGAGGCTGAATGAAGCCTATTTCCTACAAAGAAGAAATGGGGGACACGGAAAGGATATGTACCAAGGAGCCCCGCAAGGTCCTTCTTGGTTAGACAAGGACTGACAAATGGACAGTATGGAATTGGACATTTTATCAGTTGCAATCCTGGCTAATCACTAAACAATTGAATACTGATCTCAATGCAGTGGTTAAAAATAGTTGGTTCACCAGGGTAATAGCTAAGGACCTGCTAAGTCTGTGTGTTACACGTAGGAAGCAGTTATTTTCTCCTCCATCCCTGCGTTACACAGCTCACAGTTGTAGCCACCGTCCTCCCCCTCCCCCCGCTTAAGTCTTTGTCTGCAGCTCCTTTATAATGCCAGGCACTTGTGCTAAAAATAGCCGTTCCATTTTCTCGTGACTCCACCCAGGTTCATCTGCCTGCTTTCCTTGCGTCCCAGGAGGCCGTATCCACAGTAAGGACTTTTTAGCAAGCCTTTGTATTTCTTCCCCTCCAACTACAGACGAGCCACCCCGCCCTTCCTCCGCGGGGCTGCGGGCAGCCTTCCTAAATAGCGCCTTAGAGTGGATGCCCAGCGGCATTGGCGCCCTGACAGGGACTCTTGGAGGGAGTGGATACCAGAGGAAACATTCAAGAGGAAAAAGGTCCCTGCCCAGGGAAGCAGTCTCTTTGAATCTTTGTAAAAGGTTGAGAGACCTTGCTAGAGAGATCAGGGGTGACACCACGTGAAAGGGAAGCCCAAACAATGGGAGGTCACCAGACAAAGAAACAGGAAGAGGCTTGCAAGGAATTCGTCGTCCTGATTCTAAGATGTACTTTTTTTTTTTCTTCCATATTTCAGTGTTGCACATGTTGAGACATAGCTTACAATGGCTGGGTACGTTTCACATCATGGTGGTGTTTCTTCTCTCCCCTGCTAGCCTTCTAGCTCCACTCCACCCCAGAAACAAAGGCATTATTAAAGTGCAGGCGTGCCTCTTGCAATGGATGGTGAACAGATTTGATGAAACAATGTATTCACCGAGGTAAATTCAGCACGGTCCAGGGTTTACCTGCAGCCTTGTGAACTAAGAATCTTAATTTGCAAGCACACGAAAGGACATTTTCTAAGAAAAAATCTACTACTTACTTGGCTTACAAAGATGGAAGTATAAATTTAGACTGTCCATTGAACAGACGTAACAGACACACTGGGAGGGGGAGGAGGAATGTTCAGGTCAGACCAACAATTTCCCTCCTACAGTCGGCCTCGGACGCAGAAGCCTCGTTTTCATCAGGGAGCTGAGTGGGTCTCACAGGACAGAGAGCCTTGCCAGCAGGCGTATGACACTTCTCGGCCTCTGTGACTTTCCTCTCTGAACCTCCTTTGCGGGTACCCCCACTAGCCCTTTCTGACGACTCTGGTTTTTTCTTGGGAATCCAGGCACGTAGTATTAAAAAACAAAAACCAAAAAACACTTTTATTTTAAAAGAAGAGTTTTAAAATCTCTGGGTAGAATTATTCTGCCCTTAGGTGTTAATCCTTTGAAAGCACACACCCTTTTTTTTTTTCCTTTTGAAAACACACTCTCTTAAATAGGACTATATGAGCTGTATCCATATATGATCTATATCTATATATCTATGTCTATATCCATACAGGAAAATATTTTGCTTTAGCTACACTCAGAAATACAGCCTTGAGAGATTCTGTTTCTTTACAGTATCCATTATATTCCATCATTGATTCTCAACCTGGGCTTCAAATGCCCTGTGCACCATACCCCCTGACCCCTTTTCTCAGGTGAAGAGTTATTTTTGTACATTATATGACACGGACCATATAGTATTACTCTTTTATGCCCGGTTTCTTTCACTCAACATAATGTTTGTATGAACATCAGTGTTGCATGTAGTTGTAGGTTGTCAGATGGCGTGAGTGTATAGGGTTTCATTGCACGAATACACCAGTTTATTTATCCCTTCAACTGTTGATGGGCATTTGGGTAGTTTCCAGTTTTCAGCTACTTTGAATGCTGTTATGAACATTCTAGCACGTGCCTTTTGGAGATCATATGTACACATTTCTGTTAGGTTTATACCTAGGAGTTAAGCAGAAACCGTGCACCTCAGATTGGCACTTGAACCCACAGGGCCAGGACTCGAACCCGGCCAAAACCCACAGTCTTCCAACTGAGATCACACACCTGGTTTCAGGACTTAATGAAGCTCAGGTTCCTGATGTCTCATCGCAGGACGAATTCAGTGAGAGACAAAGTGATAGGTAAGAAATGGATTTATTTAGAGAGAAACACACTCCACAGGCAGACTGGGGGCCGTCTCAGAAGGGGAGAAAGGCTCCAGGGTGTGTATGGGGTTGTCGGTTTTTATGGGGGTGGGTAATTTCATAAGCTAGTAAGTGGGAGGTGTATTCCAGCTATTTTAGGAAGGCAGGGATTGCCAGGAACTGGGCCACCACCCACTTTTTGATGTCTTGGAACTGGCATGGCAGCTGGGGGTGTGTCGTTTAGTTTGATGTGTTACAGTGAGCGTATACTGAGGCCCAAGGTCCGGTGGAAGTTGACTCATCCGCCATCTTGGACCCATTTGGCTCTAATCAGTTTATGTCATGTCCTCGGGCTATGTCATTCTTTCAAAAGTTGTGCCCTGCCTCCTTCCCTCCTGTTTCAAAACTGATGAATTAAAAGTTTTGCCTATATTCAAGCTAAGTATATATAGAATATTTTCTTTGAATGAACATCGGGCCATGTGACTCACCTTTTGAAACACTCACTGACTCGCTTTTTTTTAAATTAATTAATTAATTAATTTTTTTTTGGCTGTGTTGGGTCTTCGTTTCTGCGCGAGGGCTTTCTCTAGTTGCAGCAAGCACGGGCCACTCTTCATCGCTGTGCGCGGGCCTCTTACTATCGCAGCCTCTCTTGTTGCGGAGCACAAGCTCCAGACACACAGGCTCAGAAGTTGTGACTCACGGGCCCAGTTGCTCCGTGGCATGTGGGATCTTCCCAGACCAGGGCTCGAACCCGTGTCCCCTGCACTGGCAGGCGGATTCTCAACCACTGCGCCACCAGGGAAGCCCACTGACTCACTTTTATAGTTTTTTTGAAAGTGAAAACATTATAACATACTTTTCCAAACCAAATATTAAAATTAATATTTAATTTTCAACATAGTCTTAAATTCTACATGCATAATCCTGAATGTCTAAACCATGTTTTAAATAGCTGAATACATTCTACTGACACTTCAGATCTTCAGACACCAACAGTCTATTAATATAGCTATTACTCCAGGACACATTTGGATAGAGGTCTTAGATCATTTTTAAGCTCACTTGAAGAGCACCAATCATTAACAATCATTTTTGCATTTTATTCATAAACACTGATACAATTTATGTTAAATATTTTCTTTTAAAATGAATGTGTGTTAATTACAGCGTTAGAGTAAGCTTTATTCCAATCTCTTTGTTAAAAAACACATTATTGGGGCTTCCCTGGTGACGCAGTGGTTGAGAGTCCGCCTGCCGATGCAGGGGACACGGGTTCGTGCCCCGGTCTGGGAAGATCCCACGTGCCGCAGAGCGGCTGGGCCCGTGAGCCATGGCCGCTGAGCCTGCGCGTCCGGAGACTGTGCTCCGCAACGGGAGAGGCCACAGCAGTGAGAGGCCCGCGTAGCGCAAAAAAAACAACGCCACATTATTTTCACGATATCAAAATCTACTTTTCAGTGATCTGTGCCATCATTGCTACAGATACTTTTTTGAATTATCAGAATTATTTTTTGAAAAAGAGAAATGATCCAGTTCCAGTCCGTACACCTTATACCCACTTTACATCTAACACACACGGCTCTATGGCTCATGCGATAGGCAGGTCTGGCTAAAGGGCCCTGGAGAACCAGGCTGTGTCTAATTCCTTCTCTCCGTCATGTTTTCTCCTGTTATTTGTCTGAATGCTTTTCCCTCTGTTTTGAATTTTCTTACTGTCCGATCCCCTGTCCTACACACCCACAGTCCACACAGCCTAGGTCCTAATGGGGAGCCTCTTCTCATCCTGCAAACGTCATCTTTTTGGGATCATGGTTATCTAAGTAAGCACCTCCACTTTATTTTTGCTACTTCCATCAAATTTCTTCATAGCACTTGCGACACGTTTGAAAGTCTACACTAATTTTTCTTTTTTGCTTATCTGTGTCTTCTTCTAGCCTTGGGGGACTTTAAAAAAAATACCTATGTGTATGCCCCACTCCCAGATATCCTGATATAATTCATTTGGTGGGGATCCTGGCCTTTTAAAAACAAAACAAAACAAAAAAACCTCCCAAGCTAATTAAAATGCCACATACACATCATTATAAATAAATACTGGAGGTGTGATATAAACAATTTTTATTGATGGATGTATACAATTCAAAATATTTGGAGACCACTGGAACAGCCCATACAGCACCTCATTTGGCATCTTAGGGAACCATATTACAGAGAATCTCTGAATTAGGTTCACTGTTATACAGCTGGTTACTGCTATAGCCAGGTCTACTCCAATTTCCAGTCTCATTGCTTTTGCACTGCAATGCAAACTCTGGGTGTTTCATATTCTAATTATTTGCGCATGTCTGTATCCCTCACTGAACTGTAGCAACTGGGACTGTGTCCTCTTCATAATCTCGCTCTCCGCAGAACAGTTACATGTAATTCTCTGCTTGCAGTAGACTGTCAGTAAAAGTGTTGAGAGCCAATAATATAACCATTTAGATCACTCACGTGACGTATATATAATATGCTTCACTGAGCTGATTTTGACAGTTTATACCTTGAGCGCTGATATTTCATCATTTCAGAATCTTTTTCTTTGCACAATAAAGAGTTGAATCAATTTTAGAGCCTTGAAGCCAAAGAGGTTTGAGGATGCTCGACATTACGGTACTGTGTCTGGAGTATTAAGTATCAGTAACAACAGGGACTATCTTGGTCTATGGTTGGACTATTTTTAGCCGTAATATTGGGAAGTATCCGAACATAAAGAGTCTCCTAAATCAGACTGGTCATTTCGGTAACTACACAGTACTATGAATTTAGGGGCATCACTTGACTCACAGTATTTGACTCAAATTAAAAGGAAAAAAATCGTTGTACAGTTTTTTCTGATGATTTGTATTTTGTAAAAAAGAAAACACAATAGTCAAACATACAAGCTATTGTCTTAAATTAATGAGGTAGTTCTGGCTCTAAAGATTTTTGGGCTGGGCTCTTTGCAAATAGAGTGAAAATATAATTGTCAATAAAATCCAAGAATTTTTGTGGTTGGAAATATACGGTAAGCTGCCTTCTCTTAGCTGGTATGGAGGTTGGGTTTCTAGGAAATAGAGTACCTGGTAATTTTTTCTTTGGCAAGATTAAATTCCATTAGAAAACAGAGGGTTAGGGGAAAACAATTAAAATAGCATTAAAATAATTTAATGTCAAGCATATAACAATAAAAACTTTAAAAAATTCACAATAAATAAAAAGTATGAAAGGAGCCTGTTTCATCAGCGTAAGAGTCTGCTCCAGAATAATCCTCTTTAACTGAGGAAACATTGCTCTTGGCTTGATGATCTGCTGAAGCCATAGGTTTTGTTTTATATGAAATGTGCTGCATTGAATATTTTCCAAGCTGGCCTTTGCTGGCTTGAACGGTAAAGTCTTACGCTCTTGCATTCTTGTTCTTGCAAGTCTTGGCAAAATGCTAAACTCCTCACAAGTTATTGTGGTGCCCAAGGGCATGCTTTCCAGGCTGGATCTTCCAGCCATTTATGGAGAGAGTTAAGTAGAGACAAATCTCCCAGCAGTTCTGCTCAGCCTTGCCCTCCTGAGAAGCAGGGATGGGGGGCGGGAAGCAGTGTGTGCCGACTAGGAACTTTAAATCTGTGGAATAACAATAAAAACCCAACTGTCGCAGAGCCACTGCTGGAAAGGATGATGATATTTGCATGTCACCCTTTCTACCCTTAGGGTCCTTGAGAGCAGTGTTTTTCCATCTTTACATCCCTGGCTCTTGTTACAATGTTAAGTGACTGTCGACGCTTATTATGCAGTTGTTGAATGAATTATGCATGTGACATTGTGAGGGTTATTGTATGAGAATAGCCCCTTAGTTGTCTCTTGCCCCTTAACAAATCACCTTTTCTCTGTAATTTTCGCAGCCTTCTCGGGGGTCAAATCGGAAAGCAAATTAATGTTTGTTGCTCATTGTTAGTGGGAATTTACTCAGTGGAAGTAGTTTACCCACCGAATGAAATTTAGGGCACTTCCCATACCTTCTGCCCTCACACTCAGGGAATAAAATGTTGGTTGGTCAGTAATTAATTAGTCAATTAATTAATTAACATTTTTAAAATAATTAATTTATTTTTGGCTGTGTTGGGTCTTCGTTGCTGCGCGTGGGCTTTCTCTAGTTGCGGCAAGCGGGGGCTACTCTTCGTTGCAGTGCGCGGGCTTCTCATTGCGGTGGCTTCTCTTGTTGCAGAGCACGGGCTCTAGGCGCAAGGGCTTCAGTAGTTGTGGCGTGTGGGCTCAGTAGTTGTGGCTCGCGGGCTCAGTACTTGTGGCGCACGGGTTTAGTTGCTCTGCGGCATGTGGGATCTTCCTGCACCAGGGCTCGAACCCGTGTCCCCTACATTGGCAGGCGGGTTCTTAACAATTGCACCACCAGGGAAGCCCTGGTCAATAACTAAAATGCCCCGTTGCATTAATAGTAAAACTTCAATTCTACTTACACTAAATGAGTTCTTCCTGCTTAAGGAAAGGGGATGTGGTCAGGAGACAGGGAGAGAGGAAGGGTCTGCATTCTGACCAGATGCTGGTTTCCTCTGGGTTTGGCCCAAGTTCAAAGCTTGTTCTTTTCCTCGTGGTCCCTCCTGGACTCCGTCTCTTGGGATTTCTCACCAGCAGCTCCCTTGAGCCAGGCTAATGCCTCTTTGCTTCTGCCAGGCGCTTTATGGTAAATAAATTCATGTTCTCTGCCCCAGTGTCTTCCTGTAGGGCATGCAAAGCAGCCCCTCCTCATTGGATGAATCTCTACTCTGCATTTTCCAAGGCAGATACTGAATCACCCAGGATCCTACGTGACATCAATCTTCTTTTGAATCCCTCTTGGCTTGAGGCAAGGGGGCGTTTACCCGGGATTGTCCTGGTTATAGCACGGACACTCCTGATTCCCTGGAGCCCCTCCCTGGGGTGCAAAAGTCCTGGTTTTCCGCAGTGGGTATGCAGGTTGGGAGAAAAGCACAAAACCCACCCCCAAATAGGGACTGAAAACAACATAATTTCAGTGCTGAACAGATGTGGCGCAGATTATCTGTCTCCCATAATTGCTGTCACAGTCACGATTTGTGGGACAAGAAGTGGCGACAGAGACTCTCTCCTTGACCAAACTGATCGGGCTTCTCTGCCCCCTCTTCTTGACCAGGCCTCAGTTTGGCCCATGAGAACTGCAGGCTCTCAGCCCCAGCGACTTCATCCAGTCCCCACACTAGGACATGTGAACAAACACGAGTCTAGTTTCTAACAGCTCAAGGTCACGTCCCTAACATGATGACTCCAGCTGCCTTAAGAATCTGCCTGTGAAAGCCCAGCACTGTCAGAAGGATTTACTGTCTGTTCCAGCCAATACCTCCCTATGGACCTTGACCTCCCTTTTCTTAGAAGCATTTCCTTTAAAAAAAAAAAAACTACAAAAACCTTGCAATTATAAATCCTTTCTCTATCCTTTTGCAATATATCTTTTTTTTTCCATCCTTGAACACAACCATTTTTTTATTGTTGCAATATATCTTTTACAACCCAGAGACGTCTTTCTCAAGAACCCGGGGTCACCCCTTTGAAATGTAAGCGTCAGGAGCCTCTGTGGAGGGTGGGAGCTTGAATTTGGTAAGCACACAGGTGGCTAATCACATGGACTTTCCCCTTTTGAACCCTCAAAGCTTTTCCTTTAGCTCATCCCAGAATTTCAGAAGCCTCCTGACTTTTGTTTTGGCAGAGTTGAGCTGAGTTTAGACTGAGTTCTCTCCCCCATTGTAGAATTACTGAATTAAATCTGCCCTCCACTACTCTAACTGGTGTCCAGCTTTGTTTCCTTCTGACAGTGTGAAACATAACTGTGTGTAATCGTGAGTGTTAACTGTCCATCTTTGATTTCGGATTGACTATGCTTTGTACTGAGAAGCTAGCTTAATTTTTTTTTTTTTTTTTTTTGCGGTACGCGGGCCTCTCACTGTTGTGGCCTCTCCCGTTGCGGAGCACAGGCTCCGGACGCGCAGGCTCAGCGGCCATGGCTCACGGGCCCAGCCGCTCCACGGCACGTGGAATCTTCCCGGACCGGGGCACGAACCCGTGTCCCCTGCATCGGCAGACGGCCTCTCAACCACTGTGCCACCAGGGAAGCCCTAAAGGCTATTCTTTTAAGAAGTTACATTGCTAGCATCAAAGAAAGGAAAAAAAATTGATCTTTAAGGTCATCAGGCACCCGCATCTTTGAGGAGCTGTGGGTAATGTGTAATGCAGAGGCCCCCTGCACATGAGGAGGGAGGGGGTCCAAACAAACACAGAGAGAGAATTTTATGTTTAATTTTTTCTTGTCCTGCCTTAAAATATAAATTTTATTTCATCAAACCCCATCTGGAGCTCGATTCTCACAAGTCTGGGATAAGCTGTGCAAGTACTTCTAAATCAATGAAAAGTTTGATTAGTTCCCCCAAAGGCACCAACGCTCATGAGAAAATATTTGCCATTGGGTTAGCTTGGGCGTTCTACAGGAGTGAACACTATGGCTAATGTTCCGTTGATTGTTCTGTGAAGCCCAGTGAAATCACATTTCCAGAGTGGAGGTTGCAACTTAAAATGTCTAATGGTTGAACAAAAAGGGAAACTTTGGTAACAGATATTTTGACCCCTTACAGGGTAGAGCTGATTCTGTCAGATTGCACCAACAATCATGCTTTCTACAGTGTATCACGTCATGTGTTGAACCATGGCAACAGAAAATGTTCCTGCTAGCACTTAGGTACTTTGATTCAGAAAATGGAGTTTCAAATCTTCTTAAACTCTTTAAAGATTTTTTTTTAATTATTTTTTCTGGAGTATCGTTGCTTTACAATGTTGTGTTAGTTTCTGTGGTACAGCAAAGTGAATCAGCTATACATATACATATATCCGTTTTTTTTGGATTTCCTTCCCATTCAGGTCACCACAGTGCACTAAGTAGAGTTCCCTGTTCCCAGTATGTTCTCATTAGTTGTCTATTTTATACATAGTATCAATAGTGTATATGTGTCAATCCCAATCTCCCTGTTCCTCCCACCCTCCCCCTTTCCCCCTTGGTATCCATACATTTGTTCTCCACATCTGTGTCTCTATTTCTGCTTTGCAAATAAGATCACCTTCATGAAACCACAGAAAATATTGAATAAAAGATTATTGATACCTTGCCTAAAAACAGACTAGACTTTGCTCCTTCGTCTGCATATTCCACAGCGCAAATGTAAACGTTGGCAAATTCTGTTCAATCCATAAACTTCTTACCTGCTAAACGTCCAGCACACCTTGTATATAACACCGATAAGATGGCTGTACTTTGCTTTCCTGTGACACTGAGGCCTTTGTAATGAAAGGTTTTGGTCACTCTTCAGTTTCTCAAAATGCACAGAAGCGATTCATGAGATTTTGTGCAGAAACGGAAGGAGCTAGCCCCTCAGACATGTGTCCACAAGCAGGTGTCAGAGTTTTGGCCACAGAGAAAATGTAAAAATATCGGTCTGCTGTGAAATCAGCACATTTTCCACTTTAGCTTTTTAGAGTTTGGGTCAAGAAGAGTGTCTTCCTCTAATTGGGAAATACACTGAGGGTAAAAAAGGAGAAAGGATTTTACAAAGGGGAACGTATGTGCTGTTTCTCCAAAGCACACGAGAGGCTTTAATAAGGATGAGCTGACCGCACCTGGGTGTTCAGTGCTGTGTGGGATGCAACCAAAACTCATACAGAAAAAAAAAAAAAAAAAAAAAGGCTGATTTCTTTGGAAAAAATATTGCTTCACAACTCAGAATGAAGTCTCCAGAAGAGAACGGCCAAGTTAAGCAGAACCTTCTTGATTTATTCCCTAAAACTGTAACTTACTTGGAATCCGACTCTGCTATCCAAAGTTCAAGGGACCTCTGTGCTTCAAAGCCATTTTTCCTGAGAAACAGGAGTTTCACTTATGGTGACATCTGATGTGCCTATGTGTTTACAGTGAAGGGCATTTTAGACCTGGAAGAGCCTGTATGACAAATTAGTAGATGCAAAGGACCCAGCTGGCAAACTCCTGGGCTACCTACACGACCCTGTAGATACAAAGTGGGTGGACAGTTTTGGAGATTTGGAAGCGCATTCCTACAGCTAAAACCCTGCTACTGCTAGTAGACAAAATCCCAAGCTTTCTCTACTCAAATGTGTTTGTCAAGAGGCTATTTAGCTGAACGTGCTCACATTAGACTCATTCGAGGAATCAGTGGAAGGTGGGCTTGGTAGGAGCAGAGAAGCAAGTCAAAGTGAATTGTGCATTTGACCCTATTTTCTTTCTTTCTTTCTTTTTTTTTTTTTTACATCTTTATTGGAGTATAATTTGACCCTATTTTCATCACCACCTAAAAGAGAAAGAAGAATGTCCCAAAGGCCACGGGCAGCTCAGAAAAGTATTATTGGAAAAGGAAACAGAAAGAGTAAAACTCCTGTGGTATCGTGGGACAGAAAGAAACATGTCCTTGCTGTTTTTTATTAAATATGGGAAACTGCCGTATTGTATTTATTATCTCCTTTTTAAAAGTTGTACATGTGGGGATTCCCTGGCGGTCCCATGGTTAGGACTCTGCGTTGTCACTGCTGAGGGCCCAGGTTCAATCCCTGGTCGGGGACCTAAAATCTCACACGCCTTGCAGCCAATAAAAAAAAAAAGAAAAAAAGATGGTAAAAAAAAGTCGTACACGCGTGTATCTTAAAACCACACAGTAATTTACCTACAAAATTTAAATACCTAAAAAAAGAGAATTGCTGTAGCAGAGGACAGGAACACAAAATCGTTGTCATGTTTTTCTCATGCATATGATTTCTTTCATTAGCCCTACTCTTAATTTCTACCAATCGCCACTATTAACTCATCCTATTGTTTTCTTTCAATAATTCATAATTTAGCATTTATGTGAATGTAGAAAAGGAAATACTATAGAATCAAAATAATTTTAAAGACAGCTATTTTCATATTTTATGTTAAAGTAATAACATGTATATAATTACTTATTATGTGCTGTATTATTATGTGGGGTTTTAGGTCTTGTATGGCTGTGCCACGATTGCTGTCTTAAACAGATGATCGTCCTAAGTACCGGCAACCTCTCTCCATTGGAATAGAATTAGAGTTTGCCAACATGTCTCTTTCTAAAAATATCTCCCTTTTACACACACACACACACACACACACACACACACACACACACACAGCAAGCCTCCCAGGCCTGTCACATCATACCCTTGATTTGGGTGAACACTGACACATTAGGTGAACACTTCCATGGAAAAGCCTTCATTAAGGTCTTGACCTTCACCTTGGGGCCTCAGGCTCTGTTTTCTGCATTTAACTGACATCTTTTGATTTATTTTCTAAATTTCTAATAAGCTTTCTCTCTCTCTCTACTGCCCTGCGGATGGTCCTCTCCCTGAACACCGATTCAGTAAAGCTTTGTGAATTCCCTTTGTACGATCAGGAACAGACAACCTTGTACCTCACCTTAGGGAACAGACTCTACCAGGGTGGTGGTTCGTGCTGTTCACGAGGGAAATGCCTCCCGTGTTGGACCAGTCAGATCCGGGGTAGGCTCATCTGCTTTAGCAGATCCAAGAGAACTTTAATTATTCACTGTGACTGGTGTTTGAAAAGCTGCCCGTGTCCTTGTCCATTTTAATGCATACTTTGCTTAGAGTTTTTCAATATTTAATGATTAGAAGAAAAACCCGTTCCATTCATTAACAGAGGCTTTGTATGGTTCACTGCTCGTGGACTGCGTTGTTCTGGGGTCTCTGGCCTCTCTAGGTGTGTGGTTTTCTTCTCCAGGGGACCAGTCAACAAAAGCATATTGCCTTCCAAGTTTTTTACTATTTTCATAGGTAATACCTTCACATGATCCCAAAATCTAGAGTGTATAAAAAAGCCTACAGTAAAAGTTCTTCATTCCTCGCCTGCAGCAATGACACCCTTTCCCCGTTCGCTTCCTTGGGACAACCAGTGATATCAGTTTCTTGCAAGCCCTCCACAGATGTTTTATGTACAGTAAGTCCCCTACATACGAACCTTCAGGTTGTGAACTTTCAAAGATGAGAATGTGTGTTCTCATGTCCAGTCATGTAAGTTAGTTCACGTGTCTGGTGTACATTGTCACGTGCATGCATCTTCTACAAGTGGTTGTGCTTTTGTGTACTTTACTGTACAGGACTGTATAGAGTAGTTCAGTATCTTTATTTCAAGCCCAGGATGTTTGAAGCAAGCAGTGGTGATGCAGCTGGTACTACTGTACTTTTCAAGGTGCTGTACTGTAAGATTAAAAGTGTTTTCTTTATTTTTTGTTTTCTTTTTATGTATTATTTGTGTGAAAAGTATTATAAACCTATACAGTACAGTACTACATAGCTGATTGTGTTAGTTGGGTACCTAGGCTAACTTCGTTGGACTTACGAACAAATTGGACTTATAAACACGCTCTCAGAACAACTCTTTTGTTTGTAGACTTACTGTAATACGTAAGCAAATATATTCTCCCCTCTCCTTTTCTTCCTCCGCAAAAATGGTAGCTTATTATTCTACACCCTGTATTAAACATGGCTTCTTTTCTCTTTCGAAATACATCTTGAATATTTTCAATATCTAAACTTAAATAATTTTTCTTTCTTTCTAATGGCTTCAGGGTATCCATTTTGCGGATGTACCCAAAATTATCTAACCAGGTGCTTGTTGAGAAATACATAGGTGATTCTAATCTCGTTGCTACAAACAAGCGCTGCAGTAAAGAAGCTTGTATCTTAACCTTTTCCCATGTTTGTGGATGTATTCCATAATAAATTACAAGCAAACTTGATGGAAGAGAGGGATGTGTTTTTAAATCTTGCTAGAGGGGCTTCCCTGGTAGCACAGTGGTTGGGAATCCACCTGCCAATGCAGGGGACACAGGTTCGAGCCCTGGTCTGGGAAGATCCCACATGCCGCGGACCACTAATCCTGTGTGCCACAACTACTGAGCCTGCGCTCTAGAGTCCGTGAGCCACAACTACTGAGCCCACGAGCCACAACTACTGAAGCCCACACTCCTAGAGCTTGTGCTCCGCAACAAGAGAAGCCACCTCGATGAGAAACATGCACACCACAATGAAGAGTAGCCCCCGCTCACCACAACTAGAGAAAGCCTGCGCGCAGCAACGAAGACCCAACGCAGCCAAAAATAAATAAATAAAATAAGTTTATTAAAAAAAAATCTTGCTAGATATTTTAAAATCACTGTCCACAGAAATTATACTCATTTATCTGTCTCTGCTGATTTATGAGAATGCCTATTTCCCATACTCTTACTCACATAGCATATTTTTAATTTTTTTTCTCTTTGCCAAGCTGACAAGTAAATAAGTATCTTGATAGAGCTCTAGTGCTCTAAAGCTCCAAAGCTCACTCGCTTTTTTTTTTTTTTGCGGTACGCGGGCCTCTCACTGTTGTGGCCTCTCCCGCTGCGGAGCACAGGCTCCGGACGCGCAGGCTCAGCGGCCATGGCTCACGGGCCCAACCGCTCCGCGGCATGTGGGATCTTCCCGGACCAGGGGCACGAACCCATGTCCCCTGCATCGGCAGGCGGACTCTCAACCACTGCGCCACCAGGGAAGCCCAGCTCACTCGCTTTTTGTGAGTGAGGTTGAGCATTGTATTCGCTTCTACTGCTCTATGACAAATTACCACCAATTTAGTGGTTTTCACGCCACAAACATCCATGACCTCACTTCCCATGGATGAGGAATCTGGGCACAGGTGGGCTGAGTCCTCTGCCCAGGGTCTCACCAGCCTGAACTGAGGTGGATTCTGGGCTGTGTTCTCATCTGGAAGCTCACCTGGGAAGGGCTGACCTCCAGACTCACTTAGGCTGCGGAATTCAGTTCCTTGCGCTTGTAGGCCTGAGGTCACCATTCTCTTGCTGCCTTTTAGCTGGGAGACCCTCTTAGGTCACAGAACCCATGCCATTCTGTGCCACGTGGCCCACCACACGGTAGCCTACTGACTTAAAGTCGGCAGGAGAATGGCTCACCTCGTTCTGCACGGATAGAGTCCTAGGGAACATATTGCCACCAAGGGAGGGACCATCCATCACCTTTGCTTTGTAATGTAACTTATGTAAGGGAATGGCTATCCTATCAAATTCACAGTTCTCATGCCCACTCCAGGGGATGGGATTACTAAGGCTGTGTATATCACAGGGCAGGAGTCTAGGGTCATTTTAGAATTCTGGCTATCACGAGCTTTTATTTTTCTTTATTTATATTTATTTTTGGCTGTGTTGAGTCTTCGTTGCTTAGTGTAGGCTTTCTCTAGTTGCGGTGAGCGGGGGCTACTCTTCGTTGTGGTGTGCATGTTTCTCATCGAGGTGGCTTCTCTTGCTGCAGAGCACAGGCTCTAGGTGCGTGGGCTTCAGTAGTTGTGGCACGCAGGCTCAGTAGTTGTGGCTCACGGGCTCTAGAGCGCAGGCTCAGTAGTCGTGGCGCACGGGCTTAGTTGCTCCGCGGCGTGTGGGATCTTCCCGGAAGAGGGCTCAAACCAGTGTCCCCTGCATTGGCAGGCGGATTCTTAACCACTGCGCCACCAGGGAAGTCCCTTTTTATCCTTTTTTAAAGGCCATTTGTAGGGACTTCCCTGGTGGCACAGTGGTTAAGAATCCGCCTGCCAATGCAGGGGACACGGGTTCGAGCCCTGGTCCGGGAAGATCCCACATACCGCGGAGCACCTGAACCTACTGAGGAGAAAGGTGGCTGGAGCATATATTGCCACTGCTATGGCCTGAATGTTTGTCCCCTCCCCCGCCCCCGACACCAGCTTCCATGACAGCACAGCTGCCAGAGCTGCGAGGAACAGGTGTGTGTCGCCTATAAGCCAGCCCGTCTATGGTATTTGTTACAGCAACCCAAACAGACTAAGACAGCCGCTCTATACTAGATACTGAGAAAGACACTTTATAGGAGTTCCTAACATTTAGGGTTAGTTCTAGAAGGTTTGCAACGGGACCAGTGATGATGCTGACGATGGTACTACTATGACGACTATGGCTAAAGATTAGGATACTATCCAAAGACAGCAACACCATGATGATAATAAAAATGGTAGCTAATATTTACTGAGGACCTTCTATGTGCCAGGTACTATGCTAAGCACTTTTTATATATTATCTCATTAAATCTCCTCAACAATCTGAGGTAAGGACTATTATTTGTCAGGACTGTTGCCTTTTCCAGTTTTTCCATTTACGCCACGGAGCCAAATGTAAGTAATTTAAGTTGACAGCAGAGAGAAATATGAGGCTAGGAAGTCAGAATGGTTTAGAAAGCAGTGGAGATTAAATGTGGAAACATTTGGACAAGTGGCTTGTATTATAAACTGCTATACAAATGAAATGTACGTATTATTTACCCTGATTTTGTTCCACACTGAAGGTAGTCAAGAGACCCGTGGGCAGGAACAAGTCTGCCCTATGCCCCTGGGAGATGCTGGCAGCAAACGCCTCAGCTGTCTGGCTTGGTCATGCCAGGCTGACACCTACCCCAGGAACCTGTGCAGATAAGAGGGTGGGAGGGAAAGCAGAACCTCCAAATACAGAACCCCCAAGTCCCCAAGGGAGACCAAAATATTATCCTTCTGGTTTTTTCCTAGAAGCAATAACCTCCCCCCCGCCCAACCCAGAGAAAGGAGAGTGACCTCAACCTGAACAAAACTTCCCAGGCCAGTCTCATGCGTTGTGCAAGTTTAGCTTCTGACACTCCAACCTCACTATCTTCCATGGGTCCTGCTTGATGCTGCCTGTTCTGGAAATGGAAATGCCTGTGTCCCACGGGCTGCACAGAGGCGGATGAAATCATGGATAAGAAAGCACGCTGCTCACGAGATGTGGATTTGTACGACTACTACTGCAGTCAAGGGCCGGCTTGGGAATCTGCGCCGATATTTCACTTCGGCAGATAATGAGATTTTACAGCGAAATCATACAACCGGGGAAGGGTCCCCTCTGACTATGCTGCTTTTCTTTTCAAAATATCCCTGGAGTTCCCCAGTGCTTACCGAGTGAAGCTACAAATCCAGGAGCCCGTTGAAACCAAACTCTAACAATACTTGTCAGTCACTGCCATCTCCTAGAAATGCCTGTGCGACCGGGAAATGGTGGTGGAATTCACATCCTGGGGGTGGACCTTTGACCACGGGGAGATCAGAATCCCCTTTCCACTTCCGCAAGATAACGCTACTGACCTCAGATGCATTTTGCCCCACCGATGCGGCAAGGAGCTGCACACAGCAGTGGTCAACTCAACAACACCGTCGCACGGGCTCCCCTCCCTTCCCTGTTTCCTCCTCCTGCCCCTCCCTTCTGCTCCCTGATTCAGCAATAATAGAATAATAGTGCACAAGGACTTCCCTGCCTCAGGCTCTGCTTTACTGGAGAACCCACTTAAGGCATCCTCATTTCCACCTATCAAAACCCTCAGCACTTATTCAGCCATCTTATTTTTGTTTATTTATTTATTTTTTTGCGGTACGCGGGCCTCTCATTTTTGTGGCCTTTCCCGTTGCGGAGCACAGGCTCCGGACGCGCAGGCTCAGCGGCCATGGCTCACGGGCCCAGCCGCTCCGCGGTATATGGGATCCTCCCGGACCGGGGCACGAACCCGCGTGCACTGCATGGGCAGGCGGACTCTCAACCGCTGCGCCACCAGGGAAGCTCCCCAGCTGCTCTTTTAAATAACGAAGGGGTTCTCCGGGGCTCAGCCCCTTCTTTAATGGCTCACACCCTCCCTCTGGTGGTAGTTTCCTGCAACCGCAGATTATTTCCTCGTGATGCACGGAAATGCCGAGTGTAAGCCCTAATGTACTGAATTAACTTCGCCGTGTAAACTCCAAGACCTGCTGTTCTCAAAGTAAAATGATAAATACATCCCCCAAATATACCAGAAGTTCTGCTTTCCTGAGGAACTGAACAATTAAAGTGGCTTTGCTTGGTTACAAGCGAGGGTGTGGAGAGGGGGAGGGTGCAGTACAGTCTAGTTGGATTTTGGACAATGAGAATTTAAGAGGAGAGGGATTTGGAGAAGTATGTGAAAGCGCATGTAAAGCATTGTGTACCTGTGAGCTTATCTGCGTTAAGGTTAGCCTGACGGTCAATGTAGTTTGCTTGTTGACATTTTTCTAATCATAGTTGGGCCTATGTCTCTCTCATTTTTCTTCCCTGCTGATAGACAACAAATGTCCATCACTATTTGCGCATTGTTCTTTCACATGCTGAAATTTCTAATTAAATTTTTCCTGTTTCTTACTAGGTATACTGGGCATAGAATCAATTTCCAATGCCTTTATTTCATTCATTCACCACACGTGCTGTAACTCTTCCAGGTATGTTAACATTTTTTATGAAGCAAAGGCTATATACTCAACCATTTATTACACGAAGATATTTTAAATTTCTCTTTCTTTTCCAAACAAATCATCACAATATAATACTCATCGCATTTTAAAACTTAAACTCTACTTTTCTGAATACAATTTGGGGTGTTAATATTATATGTCTATCTTAAGGACAGTTTATTCCACAAGAAACTGATCTGTCCCAGATGTCTGGTTTCTGGTCTACCTTGCTGCTTGCCGATAATCTTGCTGCCAGTCTAAGTAGATCTTTTATTGGTTCTGAATCTGTTGTGAGGAAGACACTGGGCTGATAACAGAACTTCTTTCCCTTGAATTGTGGTGGCTGGTCTCCCTTTCTGAAAATAAGTGATATTGTATATACATGTTGGGACAATGCACAAAGACAATCTTTTATATTTGAAATGTGATGTGAAAAGTCATTTGTAAAAAAAAAAAAATCAGGTCTGAGTAAACAGTAAAAAAATTGAAAAGGAAATGCACAATGTGTCAACAGGAAAGAGGGTTGTAGAAATAGGATTGAATGTCAGGGAAAGGGTATGGAAAAGGAAGACTTCCGATACCTACATTGTATAATATTTAAACAGTGTACAAATACTTTGGTTCATTTTTACTTTTGGCTTTTTAAAAATTGGAATACAGTTGATTTACAATGTTGTGTTAGTTTCAGGTGTACCGCAAAGTGGTTCAGTTAGACACATACATGTATATACTCTTTGTTTTTGGACATTCTTTTACTTTGGTGTTTTTTACTTTTTATTTATTTTCAAAATGATGTTTAAGAAAAGGAATGAATGAAAACAATATTCCAAGATCCAGGTAACTTCCATGTTAACACTGGGGGGGGGAGGAGTTTTGTGGGGACCATCAGATCTAGAAGGAGTCAGGGGTGCAGTCCCACTTGTTGGTGGGTCGGCGATGACGTTCCCTCTACTGACCCTCCCGCGGGGGTTGCGGGGGATTGCAGGGGCTTAGGGCAGCTGAACTGCGCAGCACCTCCCCACGCAGCCGAGGTTGGAAGCCACCTTCCGCACGACACACTCCCCGTCAGTCTCCCCTCCTCTCCCAGCTCTTCTCCCTAACTTTGGTCGAGCAGACTCCTTCTCATCCTTCAGGTCTCAGCCTAAACCTTGCTCTCTCATGGAAGATGTGCCAATGTCTACCTCCCAACCTAAATCAGATCCGCCGACTGCTCATCGTCGTGGTGTTTTTTCACGGTGCCGCCGGCAGCTTGAATAGGTATGTTTATTTGTCTCTCCCATATTGTAAGCTCCACAGTGGAAAAGCCCCTATCCGTCTGATTTAGCACCGGATTCCTCACCCAGCACTACGTCTGTCCCAAAGCCACGCTCAATAATATGTTGAATAAATGAAGAGTAGCCGTATCTCTGAGATTGTTGAATGGTTCACGAGTGTAGTTACCATTCCCTGCCTTTAAATGCCGCTTTTGAAATTCTCATCTGAATCCATTTTGCAATTACATCATTATCCTTTCTACAAGAGAAACACCCTGCTTATCCTCAGTACTGATAGATGCTTCATGGTCAGTGTGTATCAAAGGCTTCCCTAAGAATATAAAATACGACACGGAAGACATTGTGCTGAGAGTGTTATCAACACAGTAATTCCTACAATAGGTGTTTGCTGACAGGCTCATATTTTCAAACCATACCTTTCATCTCATTGTTTCCCTGCTCAAGAACATACAATGGCTTGCCCTTGGGCAATCGTATTAAATCATAAGATGCAAAGTGGGAGGCCAGGTAAACGTCCCAGCTGCCTCACTTCTCTCTGATAAATGAAGGGGTTCTGGATCCAGGGAGGTCCAGGGGTTCATCTGGATAGTGGAGGGGCCGCTCTTAGCCTGTCTCGTCTGTTTACCTTCTCAGGCTGTCCCTATTCCAATGCTTCTCATCTGCCTGATTTTATTTGCCCTCGCACCTCCTACGCGCTGGGCAGTCTGGTTCCTTGACTGAAATACTTACTTCCTCACCCAGGTGACTGAGCCCGTGTTAGGTCTTTGTTATTTCTGCGGCGACCTCCTGTTTGGGCTCCCTCGCCAGTCTTTTCTTGTTCCCATATAAACTTTTCTAGAAGCAGAGCTCTGGCATGTCCCTTCCCTGCTGGAAAATGTGGACATTGCCTAACGCCCAGACTCCTTAGCCTCACGATCTGATCTCACAACTTTTCTCTTTTAGTTTTCTCGTATTCCCTTTCCAAAACTCTTTGCTCTTAGCGTAGCCAAGCAAAAATGATTCTGTGTTTGTCATGCATATCCTGTGACAGATTATTCTAAAATATGATCCCCTTTCTTATGAATTCACTATGTCAGGAATTCTTAGCCCCACCCTCACTAGCCTTTTATGTGTCCTTTGCGTGTCCAAATCCTACCATTTTTTAAAGTCAAGATATTTATCTTTTTGCTTTTTAGTTGTAGGAGTTCACATGTTTTGGAGATTAACTCCTTATCAGATATATGGTTTGCACATATGTTCTCTCATTCTGTATGTTGCCTTTTTATTTTGTTGATGATTTTTTTTTTTTTTTTGCTGTGCAGAAGCTTTTTCATTTGACATCATCCTACTTGTTGATTTTTTCTTTTGTTGCTTGTGCTTTTGGTGTCATATCCAAGAAATCATTGCCCAGACCAATGTCAAGAAGATTTTCCCTATGTTTTTTTCTAGTAGTTTTACATTTTCAGGTCCTACATTTGGATCTTTAATTCATTTTGAGTTGATATTTGTGTCTGGTGTAAGATAAGTGTCTACTTTCATTCCTCTGCATGTAGATATCCACTTTCCAAGCACCATCTGTGGAAGAGACTATTGTTTTTCCATTGTGCATCCTTGGCACCCTTGTTAATTATCAATTGACCATATATGTACAGGTTCATTTCTGGGCTCTCTAGTTCCATTGGCCTATATGTCTGTTTTTATGCCATACCATACTGTTTTGATTATTGTAGCTTTGTAATGTATTTTGAAACAAAGGATGCCTCCAGCTTTGTCCTTTTTGCTTAAAATTGCTTTGGCTATTCAGAGTCTTTCATGGTGTGATTTTTAGGATTGCTTTTTCTATTTCTGTAAAGAATGTCATTGGAATTTGAATACAGATGGCACTGAATTTGTAGATTGCTTTGGATGATATGGAAATTTTAACAATATCTAGTCTTTCAATCCATGAACACATGATATCTTTCCATTTATTTAGGTCTTCTTTAATTTCTTTCATCCATGTTTTATAGTTTTCAGTGTACAAATCTTTCACCTCCATAGTTAAGTTTGTTCCTAAGTATTTTATTCTTTTTTGATGTTATTGTAAATGGAATTGTTTTCTTAATTTCTTTTTTGGATAATTTGTTGTTAGTGAAAAGAAATGCAGCTGATTTTTTTCTGTTGATCTTGTATCCCAAAACTTAGCTGAATTCACTTATTAGTTTTAATAGGTTTTTTTTGTGTGTGGCCTTTTTAGAGTTATCTACATATAAGATCATGTCCTCTGTAGAGATAATTTTACTTCTTCCTTTCTTATTTAGATGCCTTTTATTCCCGTTTCTTGCTTAATTGCACTGGCCAGTACTATATTGAATAGAAGTGGTGAGAATAGGCATTCTTGTCTTGTTCTGACATTAGAGGAAAAGTACTATAGACTGGATGTTTGTGTCCCCAAATTCATATGTTCATTACTTTGAATTCTTTTTCAGGTAGGCTGCCTATTTCCTCTTCATTTATTTGGTCTTGTGGGTTTTTACCTTGTTCCTTCATCTGCAACATATTTCTCTGTTGTCTCATTTTGTCTGACTTACTGAGTTTGTGACCTCCTATCCACAGGCTGCAGAGTCGTGGTTCCTCTTGTTTCTGTTGACTGCTCGCTGGTGGGTGAGGTTGGTCCTGGGCCTCGTGTAGGCTTTGTGGTGGAAGGGACTGGTGCCTGCAGTCTGATGGATGGAGCTGAGTCTTTTCCCTCTGATGGGCAGGGCTGTATCAGGTGGTGTGTTTTGGGGTGTCTGTGAGCTTAGTATGACTTTAGGCAGCCTGTCTGCTGATAGGTGGGGCTGTGATACTGTCTTGCTGGTTGTTTGGTGTGAAGTGTCCAGCACTGGAGCCTGCAGGCAGTTGGGTGGAGCCAGGTCTTAGTGTTGAGATGGGGACCTCTGGGAGAGTGCATGACAGTTAATATTCCCTGGGCCTGGGAGTTCTCTGGTGGTCCAGCGTCCTGGACTCAGTGCTCCCACCCCGAGTGCCCAGGCCTGACCCCTGGCCCAGGAACCAAGAGTCTGCAAGCTGTGTAGCATGGCCAAAGAAAGAAAAAGAAAAAAAAAAAAAAGAAAAGAAAGAAATAGACAAACAAAACTCAAGACAATTAGCAAAAACTAAAACAAACAAACAGCAACAATAACAAGGCACAAAAAAAGAAAACAGACAACACCCAAGACAAATGATAAAAACAAAGCCAAATTAACAGAAATAAAGAAACAGACAAACAAAAAACTAAACAAGACAAAAAAACCCAAAGAAAACTAAAAACAAGAGAACAACTAAACAAAGAACCCCAAAATGAAAACAATCAATAAAGACTAAACTAACAAAAATAAAAAACAAAGCAAAAACAGAAGGCAAGCTATGAAAAAGCAAAGGAAACATAAACCACAGAAAAACAATCAAAAAACAAAAACAACAAAAACCCACACACAAAAAAACAAAGAACAAGAACAGGAAAAAGCCACAAAACAACAAAAAAGTAAAAATAGGATATATATTACAGAATTTAAAAAGGAATAAATAAATAACAAATTGAAAATAATAAAAGCAACAACAACTGAACAAAATGAAAGAAACAAAATAAAGAATAACAGTAGTAAGAATCTTTTCCTGGGGCCTCCACTGCCAGTGTCCTTGTCCTCACAGTGAGCCACGGGCAGCCCCCGCCTCCCCAGGAGGCCCTCCAATGTCTCTAGGTTGGTGTCTGGACCTGCTGTGGGCACGGTGGGGGCTGCTCAGACTGTGACGTGGCCCAACCCCCACGTGTACTTGCCCCCAGAGTCCACTGCTGCTGAGGCTAGATGAGACTTGGTTGTGAGAGCACTCACCGTCCAGTCAGATATTCCACAGATGCAGGGTTTACCAAGCCAGTCTCGGGGATTTAATCCACGGCGTGTGCAGCTGCAGGGAGAGATTTCATCCCTCTTCCTTAGTCGCGCTGCCCCAGGGGCTCTGCTTCGGTGTTGACCCCACCTCTGCATGTGCGCCACTCTCAGGTGTCTGTTCCACGCCCAGGCGAGAAGAAGCATAAACAGCGGCTGCCTGGGGCACGCTGACACGCTCAGGTCAGGCAGGGGAACGGCGGCCACGAGGGGTGTGTGTGCGAGTTGCTGCAGTGGTGGGGACTATCAGGCAGTTGTGACAGACCGGGGCGCACTTGCTCCGGTGGGAGTCCCTCCCGGTGCCCATGGAGGCAGGGGCTGGCATGTGGGGAGGTGGCAGCCCTGCCCCTTGTGCAGCACTCAACGAGGGCGCCTCATTTCCTAGGCAGACCACACTTCCCCTAGGGGCACTCCTGGCCCCAGAGCCCCTCCCTCCCGTCCCCTCTGTTGTAACCACACAGCCAACGGCGGTCGTCTCCCCAGATCCGCTCTCCTAAGCCCACGCTTTAGCACTCAGCCCCCGCCAGTGTCGGTGGCTTCCTGCCTCAGGCAGGGGCCCCCAGGGCTGATTCCCAAGGAGGCTTTGGCATGGGTGGCGCTCAGGACCTCGGAGTCTGTGTAGGCAGAGGAGGCCTTGGCTTGAGGGGTGGGTGAGGCTGACTCAGATGGGAGTCCCTCCCAGTGCCCACAGAGGCTGAAGAGGCCAGTGGGTGGGGAAGGGGGCTGTGATGACGGCCCACCCCTTGCGAGCCACTCAACAATGATGCCTTGCCTCTGTGGTGTCCCAGGCTGCTTCTGCAAACTTTCCTGACTGTGGAGCTCCTTACTCCTGTCCCTTCAGGCTGCCTCTTCACAGCCAGCAGCTGTCCCCTCCCTGGGTCCACACTCCAAACCCCACTTTCCAGCACCCAGTCCCCCTCTGCACCAGGAGACTCGTGACACAGGCTGGGGTGTGCAGGGCTGTGGCACAGACCATGTGCACAGTTCTTACTCTGTCCTGTCTTCCACAGACCATCTCCTGCACTCCCCTCCAATCTCCTGAAGGTCCCTTTCTGTCCCAGCTGATTCCCCTGCTGTGAGGGGTTTCTCTGAGCGCGGGGACCTCCCCTCACCTTCAGCTCCCCACCAGGGCTGCTGGTCCCTTCCCGATTCCTCTTTTCTTGTTTCTTTCTTTCATCCTACCCAGCGGCGAGGGGATTTTTCTTGTCCTTTTAGGTGTCTGAAGTCTTCCGCTAATGTTCAGCAGGTGCTCTGTGAGAACTGTTCCATTTGTAGACGTGCTCCTGACGTACTTGTGAGGAGAGACGAATTCCACGTCCTCCTATTCCACCATCTTGACTTCTCCCCCTCAGTACGCTGCAGATATATAACAAATGTTTGTTGAGTGAGCAAATGAGCTAAACATCGGATCTGATTACATTTTCACTGAAATACATTGTCTGATCTAATTAGACACACTGACTCTTTGACTTTTGTTATTCTGTTAACCCAACTGTGGACTCAGCAAGAGGAAGCAGTGTTTTCTGTTTATCTGAATGATGTTTGTTTGGTGGATTCTTGCTTTACTTAAACAACCATTTCTGAGGATGCCTGCTTTTGTTTCCTAGCAGTGAAAATCAATCAACCAGAAGAGCAATACATGTTCAATTTTGGAACAATAAGACAAACACTCTTAGTTTGTCATTGTTCTTAAGAAACAGATTTCAATTGAGAAGCAAGTCACTTGGGTACATAAGATTGCTTTAGCTTCTAGTAAAATAATGGAACAAGTGCTTTGTAGGAAAAACAACCTGCTCACGTAAGTGTTGTAAGGGACATGAAATATGAACAAATCAACAGTCTATAATTACGAAAAACTCATGTGATTGCTTTTCCAAAAACAATTCAATTACTGAAGTCGTAGTCGAAAGAAATGGAACAGATGTTTGATCTAGTACCTCATAAAATATTTTACTTAGCCACATATGAATGAATTAAAATTGATTTTCATGGATGTCAATTCAGGAACCACTGTGCTGTGTGGCTGAACCCCAAATTACTCAGGAGATTCATTTTTCAACAGCGCTATGTCACTTGGAATGGGGAAAGTTATGGAAAATTGGAGAGAGGAATTAGCAGCCAAGGCTTGAAAACCATATACTGCTGATAGGAATATTTAAAATCTAGGAGCTTAAATAGTGTTTTAAAAATATATGCTTAATATTTACTCAATAGAGCTTATTACTAAGTAGACAGGTTTAATCCTCCTTACTAAAGGTAAAGTCTAATCCCGCCACCCTCCTACTCTGAATATGAATGGACTTAGTGACTTTCTTCTCAACCAGAAAATGTAGCAGGAATTATGGTGAATGGCTTCCAAGGCCAAGTCATAAAAGATAGTCCTTCTGCCTTGCTTATGCTTGAGTCACTCACCCAAGGGGAAGCCAGCCACGGTTGCATTAGGACACTCAAGAGACCCTACGGAGAAGTCCTTTTGTGAGGAACTGAAGCCTCCTGCCAACAGTTTGCACAAACTCACCAGCTCTATAAGTGAACCTCAGTCAAATCTAATTTCAGACAAACTCTTAGAGAACTTTAGGTGACTGCAGCTCCAGGTGAAACGTGACTAAAACCTCATGAGAAACCCTGAGCCAGAACAACCCAGGTAAGTTACTCTTGAATTCCTGACCCACAGAAACTGCAAGACAATGAATGTTTACTGTTTTCAATGACTGAATTTTGAAGTAATTTGTTATGCAGCAGTAAGAAGTCACAAAAGTCTAGTTTTCCACTAATTTCCATTTATACTTAGAAATGGCCCGAGAGCTTACCTTACATTATATTACATTTAACTAGATTTTTCACTACTTCTTTTTAGGTTTGGAGGCCAGTTTCCTCAGATGAGGGCAGAGATTCTCCCTGTATCTCTCTGACAGAGACTGTGTGTTGGGGGGTGAGGTGTTGGTGGTGGGAGAGAGAGAGAGAGAGAATATGTTAGAGACAAAGAGGGGTTAAATGGAAGAAAAATAATGCTCTTGAGTGGAATGTGGTGAAAGATGAAATGTGTACACAAGGGACAGAGTAGATTTGTTAGCAGTACGTTCAGGACATAAAATCCAGGGCCGCTCCCCTGAGTGCTACGTCACTGATTAATTTCATATTGCGCTCAGTAGTTTACGCATCAGTTGGAACAGGCTGACACCTTGATGACATGTAACTGACTTTGACCTTCGTGAAAGATAGTGATTAAGACACCAGGCTTGGGACCCAGACTGCCTGGGTTTCCTTCCCTGCTCTGCCACCTACCAGGTATGTGATTGTTACCCAGTCCAAGCTTGTACTGCTTGCTACACAGCAGGCCAATAAAACCAGAAATGAGGTGCTGGGACAAGGAATAGCAACCTTATTCAGAAGGCCAGTAGACCCAGTAGATGGTGGACTACCATCCCAAAGAATCGTCTTGGCTGAGTTAGAATTCAAGCTTCTTTTTTTTTTTTTTTCGGAGCACACAGGCTCAGCGGCCATGGCTCACAGGCCCAGCCGCTCCGCGGCATGCGGGATCCTCCCGGACCGGGGCACGAACCCGTGTCCCCTGCATCGGCAGGCGGACTCTCAACCACGGCACCACCAGAGAAGCCCGCCAAGCTTCTTTTTTTTCATTTTAACATCTTTATTGGAGTATAATTGCTTTACAATGGTATGATAGTTTCAGCTTCACAACAAAACGCATCAGTTATATATATACATATGTTCCCATATCTCTTCCCGCTTGCGTCTCCCTCCCTCCCTCCCACCCTCCCTATCCCACCCCTCCAGGCGGTCACAAAGCACCGAGCTGATCTCCCTGTGCTATGCGGCTGCTTCCCACTAGCTATCTACCTTATGTTTGGTACTGTATATATGTCCATGCCTCTCTCTCGCTTTGTCACCGTTTACCCTTCCCCCTCCCCATAGCCTCAAGTCCATTCTCTAGTAAGTCTGTGTCTTTATTCCTGTTTCACCCCTAGGTTTTTCATAACATTTTTTTTCCTTAAATTCCATATATATGTGTTAGCATACGGTATTTGTCTCTCTCTTTCTGACTTACTTCACTCTGTATGACAGACTCTAGGTCTATCCACCTCATTACCAATAGCTCAGTTTCGTTTCTTTTTATGGCTGAGTAATATTCCATTGTATATATGTGCCACATCTTCTTTATCCATTCATCCGATGATGGGCACTTAGGTTGTTTCCATCTCCGGGCTATTGTAAATAGAGCTGCAATGAACATTTTGGTACATGACTCTTTTTGAATTATGGTCTTCTCAGGGTATATGCCCAGTAGTGGGATTGCTGGGTCATATGGTAGTTCTATTTGTAGTTTTTTAAGGAACCTCCATACTGTTCTCCACAGTGGCTGTATCAATTTACATTCCCACCAACAGTGCAAGAGGGTTCCCTTTTCTCCACACCCTCTCCAGCATTTATTGTTTCTACATTTTTTGATGATGGCCATTCTGACTGGTGTGAGATGATATCTCATTGTAGTTTTGATTTGCATTTCTCTCATGATTAGTGATCTTGAGCATTCTTTCATGTGTTTGTTGGCAGTCTGTATATCTTCTTTGGAGAAATGTCTATTTAGGTCTTCTGCCCATGTTTGGATTGGGTTGTTTGTTTTTTTGTTATTAAGCTGCATGAGCTGCTTATAAATTTTGGAGATGAATCCTTTGTCAGTTGCTTCATTTGCAAATATTTTCTCCCAATCTGAGGGTTGAAACTCAGGAAACTTACTTATTTCCTTCACGTATCTGATCTACTCAACCATGTGACGGTCTTCGTCTTCAGACATCTTGCTGTCTGGGCTGTTCAACCCTGTAACAGTAAAAGCACACTCCCTAGGGACTAGGAGTTTGAGAAGGACTGAGGAAATCGTTTGACACCTGAAAAACATGGCTCCAGAAGAGGAAAAAAGATCTGCTTGGAAACCTTCTTGTCCCCAATTCATCGGCTGTACTGGATTTGTTTTTCTTGGGTCAGACCTTCAGACTTCTACCAGAAATCGTTCCTTTGGGGAAACCAGGCCTTCCCAGAAACTCAGGAAAGTAGACCGGCAGCGGCCACGGGTAGACGGCGGGCTCGGTCCCCAGGAGCGACTCCAGCCTCAGCTCCAGCTTCTCCCCATGTCTTCGCGCGCGCGGCCCCCGCACCGCGCTAGTCTGGCGCTTGGGGGAGGGGCGCGGCGCCGCCGGCGGGGGCGGGGCAGGCGGGAGGCTGAGGGGAGGGGCCTGGCCCGGGCCTCAGCTGCCGCCGCCCGCGCTCCCATCCGGCCCCCGGCTCCCGCTTTGTGGTCACAGGCCCGGGGCCCCCAGCGCTGCTGCGAACTCGGGCCGGCGTGAGGCGAGCACGGTGAGCCGGGGGCCGGACTGAAACACTCCCGGCGCGCGCGGCCCGCCTCGTGGACTCGCCCCCCAAGCTTCTTTTAAGCTAAAAGGAGAGGCAGTAAAATCAAACATTTCCTGGTTCCGGCGCGACTCCAGAGAAGATGTGTGAACTTCTTTTTTCCTGCAGCCATTCACAGGTGGGCCTGGTCAGGGTGTTTCCTGTGAGCTAAACAAAGGTATTTTAGCTTCATGCTCATTATCTGGGAGGCAGGTGTCCCAGAGATGGGCCACTATGTATAATTTAAGCTTATAGGCAACATCCCTTTAGTGATGAACTTGCAGTAGAACATAAAGGTTCTTCCCTATTACATGACCTTGAAAAAGTTATTGAACCTCTTTGAACCTCAGTTTCCTTATCTTTGAAATTGGATAGATAATCAGAGTATCTACTTCAGAAGGCTGCTATAAGGGTTATAAAAGCCAAGATTTGTGAAGAGCTCAGACTGTCTGCTGTCTATGGTAAATTCTGCACGAACATCTACCCACACACATACATATAAATTCACAAAGACCTGATACTTTTCTAGCTATGTCATTGGCCAACGTTCGTGACCACGGACAATCCCGTAACTTCTTTAGCTACTTTTTAGTCCTTATTTATACAGTCAAGGGGTTGGACTGAGCTCCATTCTAGCTGTGCAAGTCTGTGGTTCTATCTCGGTGTTTGGAACCAGTAGTAGAGACGTGAAGACCATCATGGAGATAATGATTGGAGTTCACACTGAATCATCTACAGAAGTGGGTGGAGATGACTCAACTGCCTTTCCACTCACCCGGTATTTGAAGGCACACGATGGTCTGCAGGTGACCCTAGATTCAGGAGCTTATCTACATAGGCATCTGCCAGATAAAAGGAACAGACAATGGCATCGACCATAAGATACTTTTACACTAAAAGTGAAAACTTGACGATACAGACTTTGTAAAGCCTGGCTATAGCTAAGATGAGGAAACAGCTGTACCTTAGTCAGAAGAAGAAAACAGCCAAAGCCTTAAAACAGCACTGACACTTAGCCACTGTCCAGGCTGAGTCAGGTGTGCCACCAATACAGACTGTCCAGCAGACTTCCACTGATGCTCTCAGGTGATACTCCAGATGATGTCCTTAGGTGATGCCCTCAGGTGATACTCCAGATGGTGTTCTCAGGTGATGCCCTCAAGGAAAAAACTGTAAAATGAAGGAACTGAGCAGGGTTTGTTTTCTTTTTTATTAAGGTAAATTCCACGATATTTGGAGAATTCTCATCTTGTGAAACTGAACAAAGTTTAAATTCTCAAGTTGGGTGGAAAAAGAGATACATCCAGAGACCACACCATTTCACTGCAAAAAAGAACCATGTACCTTATAATGTATACCTTAAATCAAGTCAGAGTATCTCTAGGATTCTTAAAATATTTTTCAAGTTTTATTCTCCCTTTATTCTTTGGTTGAAATCAGAGGTATGTTTTGAGTATGACCTTAGCTCTTGCTGGTGAATTTGAGCTCCTTGCAAAGAAAAGAACATTGCTGAAAGAGCCATAAGTAAACAGGAAGTCAGTGTAGATTTGCAAATGTTTCCTCCAAGCTCTAAGGGTCCCTGCAGTATTGGAAAATGGAACAAAAGGAACAGTTAAAAGACAGAACATCAACAAAAAATGAGAACTTCAAGGGAAAATACACAGAGAAGCAGAAATATTTAGTTAAATTAACGTCGACTGAAAGGGTCAAGATGTTGTAAGAACCACATAAAGTAAAGAGATCTTTGAGACAGAAAAAGCCATGCCAATAAATAAAAAGGAGAGTTGTGATAAGACTTTCAATGGATAAAGCTGTGAATTTACTGTTTTCTAAACAGGCTGATTTTCAAACCCAGGCAAGGTCTTTACTATTAGAAAGTCCTGAAGACTTTTTAAAAAACCTGGGGTATTGTATTCACTTTGAGGCATTTCACTGCCAGGTTGAAGGCAAACAGAGATGAGAATTCAGAGGAAAGAAAAAATACAACAAAAGTATTTCCGCGTCTATGGAGGATTGGCTTTTCAAGAGAAAGTATTAATAAATAGAAGAAATAATAGCTTGGTTTGCAAAGTCTAAAGAGAGGGAGGTGATATGCTATATGTGCCTAAAATTTAACAGAGGAAAATCACAAGGCAACAGGCAACGCCTCATTCAAATCCCATAAACGTATTTAGTTATCAGTACGATTCTTCCATTCACGTTAGGGTTTGGACATCTATGCATGAGTATTTGTGCATACGGAACATTTGTACACATGCACACACACACATCCATGTAGCCAATGAGTATCCAATCTTCTTTTCCTTTTGACCTCTGAGACTACTGAAAATGTCGCTGCTCGTATGTCCTCTAAAGAGATTTAAGGGACCTACGTCATTGGCTGAGCTGAAGTTTGCCCATCTCAGCTCTGGCTAAAGTGAGCTGCTATTAGTTTCCGTAAGAGTATACAGTACAATCCTTTTAAAGGTGTAGCTTTGTTCACAGTGAGTTATTGGAGGGGGATTGCTAGTCATTACGATATTAAGGTAATTAAGTATATGCTATCGCTTTTTCTCTCACTGTACAACAGAGGAGAATCTCAGTAGAAGACACTGACCTCCACCGAAATAAATGATTGAACACATACGAGCAGGTAAGAGGCTCAAAACATATAGATTTAATGTTGTTGCAGCTAACCTATGGCTGTATTCTATTTTCTGTTTATTACCCATTCTCTTCCCTGCCCTATTTCAAGTCTTTTACACAGTAGGTGCAGTGAACAAAAAATTATTCAATAGACAAACGCCAATGGTTTTACAGACAGAAAGGTCCAGGGAGGCTAGGCTGCTGACTTCTGAAATGCTGGGATGTTTTTAGCCTCATTTGTAATCCTTTCTGCTGCGTAAGCCGTAGATTACCTTGCTCTATGGTTGGGTAGCTATAGATGTTCCATCGATGGGAGCAACCGGGCGAGGCTCAGCAAATGTTTTGTGCCGCCAGCTGGGCTTCAAGACGTGTCAGTCCCCGTGTCTGTTGCCGACTAGTATTTTTCAAGAAAATATAAAATTTGTCATCTCCTCTGTCAGCATGAGATCACTGAATCGTTAAGATTCACCAGCACAGAGATGTTTTCCTTTGCTGTGAATTTCACCATTTTATGGGGAGCGGTTTTCAAAACCCTGAGTTTAATGCGATGAAAATGACATTTATAGCACGACAGGTATTCATAGAAGCTATCACAACTAAACAAAGGTGAACCGAGCAGTTCCAGCCGGATGACTGAATTTAACTGGAAACAAGATGAGGGAAGGCGGCAACATCTCCCAGTGACCAGCAGGGGTCACTCGACAACCAGAAAACGAATAGAAGGCGCGTGCGTTCCGGCGGCAGAACCGCCGGGCCGAACATGCTCACATGCGAGGTAGCAGGATGTCCTCCGGGGACACACAGAACCCACTCAAAACCCTCACTCAAAACCGAAAAACAGAAATGCACTTCTCAGAAAGGACGTTTTCCTCTGGATAAAAGGGGCAAACCTTGGGCCCAACTCTGGGGCCCTGCATGGAGTCGGTGGAACTGGGGTCCACGAGGATGGAAGAGACAGAAGGGGAGAAACTCTCTGCTACGTCGGATGCCATCGATCCGACTTCAGAGACGCAAACCAGAGAGCCCAGCGTCCAGCTAGGCTGCCTTTGCCACGTTCAAGCGCAGAACATTAAAAACGATTCCTGACCCCTTGTGTTTCAAAGGTTTTTGTAAAATGCATTTTTAAAACATTAAAAAAAAAAGTTCAGATGGCCGGGTTTTTTAACAATGATTCTTCTCTTCTTGCCGCTGCTCTGTAGTCTCTTGCTCTTCCACGTCTGCCGTAAACACAGGTGTGTCCTCATTGATGCTTTGTCCTTGGATTCCTGAATCATTCTCTGAGGGACCTTCAAGGGGATGGATTCGTCGTAAAGGCAGCAGGGAACTTTACTGCGCACGTGCTCTATTTGCCTCTGCCCTGAGCGCTCACTGACTCTGTGAATGTCTGATAACCCACAAAGGGGCCCTCTGATGTGGACAGCACTTTAAGGATGAGGGTAAAACTGGGCTTCACAGAGCCCAGGTTTGGTAGATGTATGCTCCCAGCACCCATGCTGTTTGACTATAAATCTCAGGCCAGAGGACATAAAGGAACTTAAAACTCAACCGTTCCTATCACCTGTCTGATGCTCAGATTCCTTCCACGGCACCTCTGTCAGCTGGTGGCCTTGCCGTGGCTACACATTACTGTGATGGGGACCCCTGGGTCTTTCTACATCTCCACCTGTAAGAGATGCCTTACGGTTGGCTGGAAAAACCCTCTGTGTCTAGAGGGTCAATAAAGGAAGACTGATTTCTCTTCCCCTGACAGTACTTCCCACATTTGAAGGGCGTTATTCTGAATTTCCCATGTGTTAGCGTTCTCCAGAGAAACAGACCCGTAGGAGATTTCCTGTAAGAATTGGCTCACGTGATTACGGAGGCTGAGAAGGGCTACCATCTGCCGTCTGCAGGCGTAGAACCAGGAAAACTGGTGGTGTGGTTCAGTCTGAGCTGAAGGCCTGAGACCCTGGGAAGCTGGTGGTGGTGTGAGTTCCAGTCCAAGCCCAAAAGCTCAAGAATCAGGGGCGGACGGTATAGGTCTTGGAGTCTGAAGGCCGATATCTGAGGGCAGGGAAGGTGGATGGCTCGGAGAGAGCGAATCAGCCCTTCCTGCCCCTTTGTCTTCCATCCAGGCCCTCAATAGATTAGATGTCATCCACCCACAACATCTAATGGTGAGGATGATACTCCTTCCTCAGTCTACTGATTCTAAAGCCAGGTCTGGCCTCTGTACCCCGACACATTGAATCTCGGAGACAGAGTTTTGGGTGAAGTAGAAAAGAATGGCTTTATTGCTTTGCCAGGCAAAGTGGGACACAGTGGGCTAATGCCATCAAAACATTAATGTTAACATTAAACATTAAAACATTGTTGACACACCCAGAAACAATGTTTCACCAACTATCTGGGTATCTCTTAGCCCAGTCAATTTGACACATAAAATTAACCACCACACCCTGAGTCTCCTCTCTTAAATGCATTGCCATCTCTCAGAGGTCTTTTGATTTTTTAAGCGTGGTATCATTTTCAATCCTTCCTCCATCTGAATGACCCTCATGGTCACCACCATACATGTGGTCCCCAGAGTGGATCTGAGGTCAGCATACAGCAGGTCTGTCATCTCTGTTTTCAAGATACTATGTTTCTATTGATGCCTGTTTTCTAAGAAACCCTTGGATTGCTTTTTTTTTTTTTCCTCCTGCTTCTTGTGTATTTTCTCTTTACTTCCCAGAAATGATGCTTTATTTCTGGGTCCTTATAACCAGATAAAAAAAACACACAACAATATGATGAAAAATAACTTAGTGATGGCACATAACAAAAGGCAAAAATGTTTTAGTTTTCCAGCCGTGCCGCGCGACCTGTGAGATCGTAGTTCCCCCACCAGGGATGGTACTCGTGCCCGCTGCAGTTGAAGCACAGAGTCTTGACCACTGGACCCCCAGGGAAGTCCCAAGGCAAAAATGTTTTAGTAAACATTAGGCTCAGTGGTATTCAATGGTAGGATTCCACCTCCGAAACATTCCTTGACTTTTCTTATAACATCTGTGCTAACGGTGCTTTACAAATTATGGTACACACACTAGGCTTGGTTGAAGCAATAAAGTTTAGGAAATTAACACGAAATTCCTGGCCAGTTACCTCTATGCTTTTATAAAAACTCATATTTAAATAACTTTAGATGTATAGATTATAAAAATAACATGCTAAAGCCTTTGCCTTCTTAGGAACAATTTACAAGTATGATTTAGAAAAACTATTCAGCTATTCCAAGAGAGTGTTTTGAACAAGTTGGAAAACAGAATTAAACACCATGTCATGCAAAGTGGTGACTGAGTAAATGTTTCTTTTTTCTCCCTAAGGGACTCTAGAGCATTACGAATATATGCAAACAATCTGAACTGAGGCCGCCTAAGATGTCAATTCAAAGTTATTAGAGTCATTTTATAGGCATTAAAAAAAACACCTGGCGTTATATTTTCATTCTCAAATTTCATAAGTGCACAAAATCTATTTGCACATGGTTGCACCCAGACGACGTTAATCTTTAATGTGGTTAAACTCCATTTGAAGGTATGCCAAGATAGAAGCCATGATTAGCTTATCTTGAAAATGACCACTTCATTCTTCCCCATTATCAGATAACCTCTTGTGGAGAGAGAACTGTCGTAAAGTCTTCCTGTCTGAGCTCTTGAATGGTCATAACACTGAAGCTCTGAGCCTGACCTCTAGACCTCATGCTGACCCATTGCGAATCAGACCTTCTTCAGGACTTGAATTGAAAGCTATTGAGCCAATGCTTGGAGGAGTCATTATAGAGCTTAACGCACAGAGCAAAAGAAGGTGGAGAATACAATTTAAGAAAATTTTCCTGCTGGTTAAGAAAAGGACCTTCCTGACATGAGAAGATCAAAAGAGAAGGATAGAAGGGATAGAAGCAGGTGAGGCCTGAATTTCTCAGACGGAATCCAGTGCCGTAGCTCTTTGGGTCTCAAACAAGACTGTCTATGTGATGGTCAAAACCTAAGATAAGTTGAGGGACATCCAAACAAAATAGAGACCTGTGTCCACATGAAATCCAGAGAAGAGAGAGCCTTACCAGGTGCCTCATACCACACGGGCAGCTTTAGAAGAAGAAGAAAAAAAAGATGTGTGTTCTGAAGTAGTGAAGGTCTCACAAAATTGCACAGTTCCTGAGGTGGTGCAGAGGGGTCATTTGTGCTGTTGGCAGGTCTGGGGAGGGGGGTAGGGGTGTGGGGTAGAGAGGGAACAGGTCTGAGGTCCAGGCCAATGGGACATTATCAGACACGGCCTAATCAGAGACCAGGAGAGAACTTGGAGTAGCTCAGAAGTTACAAATGCAGATACTAACAGGGGCTGGTGTGTAGCTAGGATGAGCCAGTTGGCTTGCCCCGTCTTCCTCCTTCTGCAGCCCTGAGTCCAGTCTGGGAAGGAGGATAGGTGAACCTCCTGGAGGGTGAGACAGCGTATGGAGCAGAGGCAGCCTCCAGCTGAGGCCCTGAGACCAAACTGCCTGTCTACACAAGGCGTGAGAGTGAGGCCATCTTGGACCATCCAGCCTCAGCAGAGCCATCAGCTGACCACAGAGATTAGCCCCACTGGCCCAGACTAGAGGAACTGCCCAGCTAACCCAGAGGATGGTGAGTAATAACAAATGACAACACATATATTTAAGTACTGAGAAGCTCCCTTCACTGTCTCATAGACCAGAGCAAGAGTCACCTGTGTTTCAAGTTGTGTTCATTTGCCTGTTAAGACAAGGGCTGAAGATACACTGACCGTGTGTCCACTTTATCTTCCTGGTCTTGACTATGCCAATTTAATCAAAATCCTCGATCTACAATATTGCCTTTTACTTAAGGAAAGGAATTTTAGTGTGGTTTACATACAGCATCAAATAAAGAATATTAAGCACTTCTCACATTTTATAGATGATCTTTAAGATCAGAGGCTTTTAAAATTCACTGTGACAGGGTATGTGAGCAAAATTTGTTAAAAAACAAAATAAAACAAAGCAAAAAAATAATAAATAACGTGAGAAGTAACAAATGCTTGGTAATTTAACAAAGACCCTTTATTATTATCGTCATGTTTCATAACTGGAAAAAATCTATTTGCACATTGTTTTAATATAACATTACCCTGATGATATTGATTTAATTTAATTAATTTATTTATATGATTTTTTATTGAAGTACAGTTTGATTTACAATGTTGTGTTAGTTTCAGGTGTACAGAAAAGTGATTCAGTTATACATATGATGATATTAATTTTAACATAGCTAAATATGTTATATTTAACATATTTAAATTTGGGTCAAGATAAAAGCAACAATTTAGTCTTAGAAATGACCACTTTCAGCCTTCACCACATTGGACAGGTTCAAACCTTACAAAAATGAAGTGAATCATATATATTGATGAAGTATTTATTTGCTGAAATTTGAAGGACGCTCAGAGCAACCTGATAGTTCAAACTTACGTTCACCTCTGGTCTGCTCTGGAGTCTAGAATTCCACAGTTTTAAGGATTACTTCCTGAAGGTGAAAACATCTCAGATTTTCCCCACAGTTAAAGAGCTAGAGAGAAGCCTCAGAGATTGTCCAATCTAGAGGGTGCCGACCGGTCGTTCCCAGGCCACTTTTGGCCGACAGCTGTGTTTTTTTTGGCCTCCATGGAGCTGGCTCACAAATTTTAGAAGTTTGAATTAGTTACACTGCCAAATTTTTGGAAATTGGATAATTACATAGAAAATCTGCATATCCAGATTCTCTTGACAAAATGTGGAGGTGTGTCCACACTGAGCCTGCAGGACAGCTGTCTACTGAAGCTGAATACTGGTGGGAACTGGCGAGGTCCCTAAGGAGACCGCCTCTGCCCGCTACCTGACACGCGGTTTGCACGGCTCATCCACAGGACACACTCAGCCTCCATAGGCATGTGAATGCATAACCTCTGATCTACTTCCATGACTTAACTTTTTAGATGAGCAAACGTAGGTTCAGATAAAAGTGACATCGTCGTCAGCCAGCGATGGACTTAAAACTATGGTATAAGGATAAAGTGCTATCACCTGTGGGGCTGATGTTAGCGCTCCTTCCCACCCAGCAGCTGGCTGAGGGGAGAGTTGCCTTTGAACAGATGTGAGCAGCACGGAAGAGTCGGGGATTGTCCAAGACAGCAAGGTTGGAGAGCAGCTCGGGGACCCCAGTGTCTGTGTCAGACCCTCCGTGGTTAGAGGGTGGGGGGCCCCAGAAGGCAAAGCGAGAGCTAGACGATGTGGAGGGTGAGGGAAGCAAATACCTCTTGCTTCCTTAGGTTTGTCCCCACCCGCCATGTTGGGCTTACTATCTTCCCTGGGAAAACGTTGTGCTACTGACGATGTTGGCAGACTTTAGAATTCATGAAAGTCTCTCAAAAACACAAGAGAGACTGTGAGATTCCAGCTAATCTCACTGATGGCCAAGTTTTTTTTTTTTTAATTTTATTGGCATATAGTTGATTTACAATGTTGTGTTAATCTCTGCTGTACAGCAAAGTGATTCAGTTATACATATATATATATATTCTTTTTCATTATGGTTTATCACAGGATATTGAATATAGTTCCCTGTGCTATACAATAGGACTTGGTTTATCCATTCTGTATATACTAGTTTGCATCTGCTAACCCCAAACTCCCAGTCCCCCACCCCCTCCTCCTTGGCAACCACAAGTCTGTTCTCTATGTCTGTGAGCCTCTTTCTGTTTCGCAGGTAAGTTCATTTGTGTCATATTTTAGATTCCACATATAAGTGATATCATATGGTATTTGTCTTTCTCTTTCTGACTTACTTCATTTAGTATGATCATCTCTAGGTCCAACTGATGACCAAGTCTTGATAAAAAAAATATGCTTCCTGAAAGTTCTTTAAAAAGATGTTTAAAGTTCTAAATACTTCCTAGAAATCTGTCTTCCCCAATATCCAGTCATTAGCCAAGTTCCATCTCACAAGCGTCTCTTGAATGTCAGCTTTCTCCAGTTTTTTTTTTTTTTTTTTTTTGCGGTACACGGGCCTCTCACTGCTGTGGCCTCTCCCATTGCGGAGCACAGGCTCCGGATGCGCAGCCTCAGCGGCCGTGGCTCACGGGCCCAGCCGCTCCGCAGCATGTGGGATCTTCCCGGACCGGGGCACGAACCCGCATCCCCTTCATCAGCAGGCGGACTCTCAACCACTGCGCCACCAGGGAACCCCACAGTCACTTTTAATTCCTGGAATGAGCCTTGATCTCTACAACCTCCTGAATTTTGCACATACAGTGTTTTCCCTGCCTGGAATACCTATTTCCCAACTGTTATGGACTGAATGTTTGCATCCCCCCAAATTAACATGTTGAAACCCTAAGCCCTGATGTGATGTTATTTGGAGGTGGAGGTTTGGGGAGGTCATTGAGGTTAGATTAGGTCATGAGTGTAGGGTCCTCGTGAAGGAATTCATGCACTTACAGAAAGAGGACAAGACATGAGATCTCCTCCCTCTGTGCACCCACCAAGGAAGGCCAAGGGAGGCTGTGAGCAGGAAGGGGGTCCCTCAGTGGACCAGGCTGGCTTGCTGACCTTGGACTTGCAGCCTCCAGAGCTGTGGGACATGTTTCTTCTTTAAGTCATCTAGTCTATGGTACTCTGTTATATCCTGAACAGACACAGACACCAGCCTATCTGCTTCAATTCTTTCCATCTGTCAAGTTTTATCTGATAGGTTGTTCCCCTGAGATGTTTTTATGAACTCCCGAGACTGGGTTGGTTACTCTTCCTAAGAGTCTCCACAACACCTTGCATTCACTTTCGCACGGTTACTTCTCTATATCGTAAAATCTTACTTACTGTTCTGTATCTTCTACTCGGCCATAAGCTCTGTCAGGGCGGGGGTTGTGTCTGGCTGGTTCACAGTTTCTCCTTAGCTTTTAGCAGGTGGTAACAAATATGGAAAAATTAATAAATATTGGCTGGATAAATGAATAAATTAGGCAGCAGGAAGAAGCAAAGATATTTAAGAAATCAGTCAAGCAAAACAAAAACAATGAAACCCTTTTACTTCTGATAGTCTTTATCTTACATCTTTATTTTTTAATTGAATTTGACTTATTTTAATTGGAGTAAAGTTGCTTTACACTGCTGTGTCAGTTTCTGCCGTACAGCAAAGTGGATCAGCTATACGTCTACATATAGCTCCTCTCTTTTGGATTTCCTTCCCATTTAGGTCACCACAGAGCACTGAGTAGAGCTCCCCGTGCAGAACTAGCAGGTCCTCACTAGTTACTACTTCATACCCAGCGGCGTATATATGTCAATCCCAATCTCCCAGTTCATCCTACCCCCCTCCCCCCTTGGTATACATACGTTTGCTACTTACATCTTTGAAGACAACTTTTACTTGGCCGTGGTCAGGTGTAGTAATTGGCTGGTGAATCTGTTACGAATTTCCCGTCTTTATTTTCTGCAACTTTTAAAATCCCACACTTTAAAAACTCAGTAATAGAAGGACTTCATAGATTGTGTCTTCCAACAATTATATTTCTATATGCATTAAGCACTTACCCTTTGCAAGCTTAGGGAGTCTTAGGGCCTGCAAGTGACTATGTTAACCTAAACTCTCATCATTTCCCTTGGCATAAAAAGTCCAGCAGTCAGGAAGAGGCCAGAGGCCCTAGCAAGTGTTTCAGTACAATTTGGATGGATGCAGATGAAATTGCACTCACATTTTACGTGTTGGATGCCGTCCCAATTATGAGCTTAGTCACATCCGAGAGTTCAGAGGATTCAGAGCAGGGGTGGGGGGGAGGATACACGGTTCCTAGTCATTATTCCGGGACAGAACGGGCTTTTCTCTGCTCTGACCAACATGGAGGTGAGCTCTGACTGTCTGATCCTAGGTGGATTAAAAAACTGTCTCCAATCTTCCCCAAACATTATCTTGACGAAGTTTTACGCTTGGGCAGCTGGTTGTGGGGAGGGGGAAAGGGAGAAGTGGCATTGCGGGAACGGCTGTTCAGATGCTGCAATTATTTCGGGACTGGAAACAGAATTGAAATGACCCAGATGGTTGGCCTAATGAAGCTGAACCAAAATTTATGCCAAGAGGAGCCAGAGCCACGTTTCGTCTGTGTGTGTGTGTGTGTGTGTGTGTGTCTGTGTGTGAGACAGAGGGCGGAACCAGCGTGCATGCATGGTTGGTTTTTGGTTGAAAAGATCTTGCGGTTGTAGGAATGAAAGTGCAGCATGCTGAGACGGATGTGCTTATGCAGAGAAAAGAAATCACAACAAAACACAGAGCCTTTTTCTGCCCTGGTCTGGCCTTAGCCTGTTCCCTCTCAGTTGCACCCATACGGAAAATCCACTGTCCTTTGGCTTTTAAGAAAGACCATATTTCCTGGGAGAGTATGGTGCCCTTTGGAGAAGGTGCTTGAAGGGATTAAGCGGAGCGGGGGACATCCATGCTGCCGACTTGTGCCAGGGCATTCGTCCAAAACTGCATCGCTGGTGGAAAACACATTGTGCTACATGCTGGAGCGACGGGCTCCGGTCACCTTGTCTGTGGACTCTGACTTACCGACACCAACCCCCCCATACCACTTCCGAGCTTGAGTCAAGAGTGAAGACAGGGCTTCCCTGGTGGCGTAGTGGTTGAGAGTCCGCCTGCCGATGCAGGGGACACGGGTTCGTGCCCCGGTCCGGGAAAATCCCACATGCCGCGGAGCGGCTGCGCTCGTGAGCCATGGCCACTGAGCTTGCGCGTCCGGAGCCTGTGCTCTGCAACGGGAGAGGCCACAACAGTGAGAGCCTGCGTACAGCAAAAAAAAAAAAAAAAAAAGATATAATAAAGAAAAATCACGAGGGGTTGACAAGTCTACAAACAATGGGAGATGGTGACGACTCTGACCCCGTTATCTCAATGATTAACTGAGAGTACTTCACTTTTTCCCTTTAAAAAGGTTAATGGCCAAGCAGAATCTTTAGAGTTGGTTTTGGGGGACACTGAATCACCTTCCCCCCAGACTGTGGGGCTTTTCTGATTAAAAGCAACTTTCCTTTCTCCCAACACTTGCCTCTCAAGCATTGATTTTTGAGCAGTGAGCAGCTGGATCTGAGTTTGGCAACATTATTATTATTTATTGTTTATTTAACATCTTAGCTACAAAAATGCTGAGTACTGCCATCAGCCCTCTGGTGGAGGACGGTGTGCCCATCCAGTCCGCTGAATCTCTCTTGAGTGACACGAACACAGGGCCTCAGGATAGGTCGTTTTTGCAGACACACTGCTTAAACCACAGAGCAGATCGTGTTAGGGGTCTGGCTCCAAGAAGGGAGGCAAATGGAAAGAGATGAGGCCATAAGAGCATCATTAACGCTGCGTCCTGGGCTCCTGAGTCTGTCATGCACGTTCTGCAGTGTTTCAGTGCCTTTCTGTTTAAAAGTTGCTTCCTCAGAGTGCAAATCTTTACTTGCTTTTATCTTTCTAAACAAAACTTATATTCTCAAGTTGAGTTGCACATTCCCATAAGAATTGTGCCGGATGTGCACAATAAAGATAGGGGCTGTTTCTGCCCAATCTTCCTGTGTGCTTGGTTCAGACAGAATTGCTCTGCTCTTGGCAGTGATCTTGGAAGCTGCTGGCTACTGTGGGTTCCTAAATGGTTTTGGAAGCTGCTGGAAACCATCGGAACACGCAGCAGAGGGGAAGCAGCTGTGCTTGCCGCAGGGGAATTCAGGGTGTGGGCTCCTGGCTCTTCCTTGTATCAGTCACACTCACAGTGGCTCTGTGCTGATGGTGAAAAACACCTCTTGCCAGTGGGATTCTGTACATCCATCAGTCTTCAACACGCAAATGGTGAGCTGCTTTCAACCAAAATAGCTATTCGTTCACTTGACAACACATATCTAACTTTTAAGATCTAGTTAACTGTTTTCATTGACCAAATGATGTGTAATTGGCTGTTTTAAAATTAGGATGGGGACAGACATTCTTTTGTATTCAAGAAGGGACTCTTTGATGTCCAGAGCTGGAGTGTTGCTGCTTCTGGAAATGTCTTTGTCCTGGTTTCTGTGGTACCACCCTCTCCTGGCTATTTCTCGTCAGTACTTTTTTTTGCCGGCTTCTGCTGGACCTCTAATAATGTCGGACTGATTCAGTCAGTGCTTGGTCTTTGACCCTCTTCTCTTTTTGGACCTTCTCTAACTAAATATTGGGAAAGCATTAAATATTGATAACTCTTAAATTTATAACTTGACCCCTGACTTCTGCCTTGATTTTCATTTTCACATATCCAACTCTCTGCCTGAGTCTCCACTTGGATATTGAATTGGAACTTTCTTCTTTTTTTTTTGTAATATTTTTAAATTGAGGTATAGTTGATGTTCAGTGTTTTGTTAATTTCTGCTGCACAGCGAACTGATCCAGCCATACATATATATATATATATATATATTCTTTTTCATATTCTTTTCCATTATGGTTTATTACAGGATATTGATTATAGTTCTCAGTGCTATACAGTAGGACCTTGTTATTTATCCACTCTGTATATAATAGTTGGCATCTGCTAATCCCGAACTCCCACTCCATCCCTCCCCCACCCCGTCCCCCTTGGCAACCACCAGTCTGTTCTCTATGTCCGTGTGAATTGGAACTTTCAAATGAGCACGTCCAGAACTGAACTTTTGATTTCTCTTTCCCCAAAGCTGCTTCTCTCCCATCTTCCTTAAAGGCAACACCATCCATCAGGTTGTTCAGGCCAAACACCGAAAGAATATCTTGGGTTGCTCTCTTTTCCTTCTTCTCCTGTTCAACCCCTCCACAAATCCCCCAAATTTGAATCCCAACACTTCCCACCATCTAAATTGCCAATAGTATGGTTCAAACTACACTTCTCTCTCCTTTGGGTTGTCTTCAAATAGCCTCCTAAATCGTATACCCCTCAACGAGTCTTATCTCTTACAGATTATCCTACACATGGCACAGTAGAAGTTATCATTCAGGTTTATTATTTATTTATGTTTATAGAAGAGACTTGAAGGAAAGATTGGCTTGTTTCAGATCACATAGGTGTAAGCATGGCAGAGGACTTGAATCCAGTTCTCCATACTCCTAAAAAAAGTGAACCTTTGAATGATTTTTTTATCCCATCTCTTAATCATTTAAGTTAGGAAGTTTACTTTTATGATTCTACTAATAATGGCTAACAATTATATAACACTTAGTACGTGCTGAGCAGGGTTTCGAGAACTTTACATAATTTAGACTCATTGATCTTACAATAGCCAAATGGACCATATACTGTTATTATTGCTATTTAATATGCAGAAACTGAGGCCCAGAACTGTTAAGTGACTTGCCCATGGTTACACAGCCAGGAGGCAGCTGAGGCAGAATTCAAACCCAAGCACCTGGCTCCAGGATTGTACCCTTGCCCTGGGTTACAACGACCCTCAGTTGAAGCCACGAGTTTGATCCAACTTGATTCATTAGTCTGTTTGTAGGCATTTACTTTTCTTTGTGGACGTTGGTTATTTTGGTTATTTTATCTGTTGGATGAATTGACTGTAACAACAAAAATTATCCATTACTCTACCAATTAATTTTTAAGTACAGCTAAGAGGAGAATTGGAGGAACTTTTAGAATTTTTTCTACATACATATGATCTGTGCCTCACAATTTTGAGCTTTAGGTGATATTTACCTCGGGGGCAGGCTCAAAATGAACTCCCACATGGCCACAAGTATTTTTCTATTTAGTAACATTTCCCCAAAAGGCTCTGCCTTGAAAGCTGCCACATGAAGCAGCAGATCCAATTATGTCTCAGTTTAAAAATAGTTGGTCTGTCTCTCTCTCACCTGTGCTGTGTGCTTAGTAGATTTATTTAGTCAGGAAAAAGTTCAGAAAGGACTGCGCTTTGAACTGAACCTTGATAAACTGAAAGAATTTTAAAGATTGAAGGGAGAAAGTTTCACCCATGCCAGCTCCACACTGTGCAATGTGCAGAAACTATACACCTGTTTGCCATTTAATCTAACTATTGTGTTGCTAATACCTTTATGTCCCAAAGGCAACACCCTCTTGTTCACCTGGTCATCATCTGTAACGTCACATCACCCAGGAACAGAATTTTGCTTCCTTTCAATCCCTACCTACCTCTCCACCCACTCCATTCTTGTGAAAAGTTCTTTGCTGATAAGGGACCAGTATCAATATTAAGTTTTGCCATCTTCGTTGGATGTGGGCGAGTCCTTTGCTCATTTTAATCTGTCTCCAGGCCGTGTTTGTTTGTTTCCCCCCCCCGCCCCCCCCCCCCCCCCCCGTACGCGGGCCTCTCACTGTTGTGGCCTATCCCGTTGCGGAGCACAGGCTCCGGACGCGCAGGCTCAGCGGCCATGGCTCACGGGCCCAGCCGCTCTGCAGCATGTGGGATCCTCCCGGACCGGGGCATGAACCCGCGTTCCCTGCATCGGCAGGCGGACTCTCAACCACTACGCCACCAGGGAAGCCCTGCTTTACTCTTTTAAGATGATTGTCTGGCAGTAGCTTCCACTGGAGTGACACTTGTAATTTACACAGTAACCAAGTAAGCTGATTATACCAGCCAGCACCTGGTGGAAAACAAAATTTAACTTAAGTGATGCAAGATATTTTAATGGAGAGAGTACTTACAGGGATGTGTGTATTTGGGTGTACGGGTGAGAGAACCCAAATAAAAGAACTTGGTTGAGATACCAAGACATTAGTAACAGCAGTAATAGCATTTTTAGTTTTGAATTGGCAAGGAGGGGAAATAGTATCAACAGAGCCCAGCGTGAGATGGAACTAAAGAAACGGAATCACAGATAGTAGCTGAGCCCATGAAATGATGCAACCACTGCTGTAAAAGTGGCCCAGAATGTGTAGGTAGGGGACAAAATACCTCAACCTCTTTTCCTTCTGCTAATAAAGCCCATTGTTTGAACCTAATCAGAAGTCAGCTAGCCACTATGGAGAGCAGTATGGAGGTTCCTTATAAAACTAAAAATAGAGTTAGCATATGATGCAATCACACTCCTTGTCATATATCTGGAGAAAACCATAATTCAAAAAGATACATACACCCCAATGTTCATTGCAGCACAATTTACAATTGCCAAGACATGGAAGCAACCTAGGTGCCCATTAACAGGTGAACAGATAAAGAAGATGTGGTGTATATATACAATGGAATAGTACTCAGTCATAAAAAAGAATGAAATAATGCCATTTGCAGAAACATGGATGGACCTAGAGATTCAAACTAAGTGAAGTAAGTCAGACAGAGAAAGACAAATATCATGATATAACTTTTATATGGAATCTGGAAAAAAATGATACAAATGAACTTATATACAAAACAGAAAGAGACCCACAGACATAGAAAACAAACTTATGGCTACCAAAGGGGAAAGGGTGGGGCAGGGAAAAGTTAGGAGGTTGAGATCAACATATACACAGCACTATATATAAAATAGGTAACCAACACCTACTGTATAGCACAGGGACCTATGCTCAATATTTTGTAATAACCTATAAGCTAAAAGAATCTGAAAAAAAATGAATGACTTTTCTCTTCACCTGAAACTAACACATTGTAAATCAACTATAGTTCAGTTAAAAAATAAAAAAAAGTAAAAGAAGTCAACTAGCAAGAGCTAGCTGTCCAGGGTGATGTAATCTTATATCAGTCAGGCTCCCAAAGTAGGAGCAAGACAGAAGGACAAAGAAGAAACGAGGAAGGATCTCAGGAGGGAGACTCCTTCAATGAAAAATTTCAAATATTAGAATTTACGGACACGGATACCTGGCTTACTCTTCCCTTAGAACTGAAGAAGTTTCATTCAATCTTTTCTTCTCTCTGCTGAGATGCAAGGAAATGAGGCACATTATTTATAAACTTTCTTTGTTTTTCACAGCAACGTGCCTTTAGAAACTGAATCAGAAAGTAGAATGACCAGAAATGGATCATTTAGTATTATATGCTAAAAGACACGAACATTTTAAATTTTCTTATGTCCAACTCACTCCCAAGGAAGCGCCTAAGGCTGCTCTGTACAGGCTGTAGTCACAGCTTCTCTTCCTGGACAGTATTCATGCATAGATGAGGGGAAATGCGGACTCGGGGGAAAAAAGTCAGCTGAAATGGAAGAGAATCTGTCAACATTAGGAAAAATGAACTGTATGGACTTTTAGACACACTGCATGACCAGATGGGTAAAATTAGAGATTGTTTGAAGAAGCTCTTATAAAGGAAATGTGATTGAATGAAAGTATTGTGTGATGTGCAAAATACAAAAAGTGATGCACATGTGTGCATGTGTCTGGGGAAGGGTGTGAAGGGGAGGGAGAGTAGTAATACTGACGGCAACATGCAGAGAAAGTGTGAGAATACGTAACTGCTTTTCATTATCTAGGAGGGTAAGTGACACTCTCAAGAAACCTATGGTGAAAGAATTTCTATATTCATAGAAACTTTCACTGTTTTTTTTAACTCTTTTTTTTTTTCATCTTGTAGAACTTCCATCAACATCGCATCAATTCTCCAATTTTCCAGGAAGGCAATAGCAGAGTATAGGCAATTACAGGGCTGGATTTGCACATAAGAGAGGTAGAGATAGATTCAGATTCTGACCCAAGTTGAGATTTCAACAAAACTTTCTGCTGCTGAAAAAAGTAGATCTTGCTGGCTTTCATCGCCCTTAGATTACACCTGCCCTTTTGTTGTAAACACGCGTGTCTTTCACATCATCCCAATACAATTTGCCATGGGTGACCCCATTTCAAAGCAATGTTTGTTTAGCAAAGGTAGTTTATCCTGGCAAAGTTTTCTAAATAATTCATAGGTGATTTGTACCAACTGAGAAAGAAATGTCGGTCTCCATATATGAAAAAATAAGTAGTACATGTCCATCTTTAATCAGACAAAAAGTGCCTTTATCAAAGGGTATAATACGTACCTAAAATGTAGAAATAATGAGTGCAATTTTCATAATGTCATTACCTGTCACACAAAGTGAAAAAAAAATTACCAAAGCCTGCAGAACAACGGGAGTTATTCCACAGCTTGGAACCCTGAGCCTCCTGGTGGGATATTGGGCTCATTTGTATTTATACCACCAGCGAATATTTTAACAGTTTGTGAATCATCCTTAAAATAATATAATCGTCCTTAAAATAATAATAATACGTCCTTAAAGTAATATACCAAATTACTCTGGCTCACCTACAAATTTGAAATAAAAATTAAAAGTGGAACGAGGAAGAAGCAAAAAATACTGGGAATCAGGAGACCTTGCAAGTTTATCCTCTGCCACTAACAGCTGGCATGACCGCTTAGAATTAGTCTCATTGGAAAATTTCATTGTGATTCTGTGACAACAACGAAACAGAATTAAGCCCCCAACACTTGTCTTAATGGAATGAAGGATTCTTTGATATCACTAAGTATGGAAACTAATAAGTAATTTAGAACTCTTTATTTACCATGACTTTAAAAAATGGATTATAGAAAAAAAATCAGTTCTTAAACAAGTCAAATTATATGGGAATAATTGTGCACTTTAGGGCTTTATCCTAATGTGAATATCTTTAGTCCTCTCAACCACTTGCAGTTCTTGATAGCTTCATGCTCTTTTTGCTTTTGGGTCTTTGCTTATACTTTTTTCTCTCCCTGGGTCCTGCCTTCCATGGGTAAGTCATATGCATTCTGAATCCCCTCTCCAAACTGGATTAAGTGATGCTGAATGAACCTCATAATTGTATAGGCAGTATGTCTGTGTCAGGGTGGCAGTAATGAATAATTCCAAAGTTATTAGGAGGGAAGGGAGAGGGGCACAACCTTTGAAAGAATGACATAGCCATAAAACATGACAAAAGCTGGTTAGAACCGACTAGGTCCAAGATGGCGGAAGATCTAACTTCCAGCAGACCTTGAGCCTCATTATACGCTCATTGTGACACATCAGCTAAATGACACGCCCACCGGCGCCCTGACAGTTCTGAGGTTAACAATAAAAGGTCAAAAAGTGGGCAGGGGCCCAATTCCTGGAAATCTCTGCCTCTTCCCCCAAATAATTAGAATAATCCTCTCACTCTTCAGCCTATGAAATTACCAGCCCATTAAAACTAACCACGCCATACTTCGAGGCTCTCTCGCCTTCTGAGATGGCCCACGCTCTGTCTGTGGAGTGTGTTTCTCTCTAAATAAATCCACTTCTTACCTATCACTTTGTCTCTCACTGAATTCTTTTTGCAATGAGACATCAATAACCTCAAATCCACCGGAAACAAAGTCTCAATAGGCTTAATGTAATAAGTCTTTAATTCTCACCTATACGACACAAATGCTGGTTCACAGGAGTTTTCTGCTCATTGTAACTACTCAGGCACCCTCGCAATGGAAGCTTTACTTGGTATACATGTCCATGATCACCTGTCTCCCAAAGTCTCCAGTGGGAATGACACATCACTGCTGCTCATTTATCATTGGCCAAAGCAAGCCCGTGTTTCCAACTTCACTAATTGTTCAACAGCATCAGTGAGCACCAGCTATAGCAGTAGTAAAGAGTAAGACTTTGGTATCCAACCACTTGGCTCAAATTCTATCTCTGATCCTTGCTGGCTGTGAGTTTTGACAAGTTATTTAAACCTTTTTTTTTTTTTTTTTGGTCTCAGTTTCTCACCTGTAAAATGGTGCTTATAATAGTACATTCTTAGTGGGTTTTGAAAACTAAATGAGTTAATACATCTAAAACACGAATAGCACTGCTTGACATTACTTTAAATTGGTATTATGTATTATTTTACCCTATATGCAGCTATTAGTGCATCACAATATAACTTTTGTTTACATGATTATCTCTGCTACAGGAATGGTCTCCTTGTTAGTGGGAATCTCCTTGTTGAGTGTTGTAACTTCAGAGCTTGTAGAGTAGGAACATGACAGGTATTTTATTCCCTCTGAGTTTTAGGTGTCTGTATTAACTCTTTCAAATCATTAGAATACTACCTCTGTGCAGCAAACTGCACTTGAAGACGTACAGAAGTTAATTAACTTGTATACTCAACCAACAGCAGAATGTCCTATCTGCTGCAATAATTTGGTTTAGTTAGGAGACTTAAAGAAGCAAACAACTACTTTCTACCTGTTCATCATTTATTTCTGGCACTTTGGAGAGACTTGTGAAAGAGGAAAAACACTCCTAACATTCATGGTTTCATTAAAAATAAAATAGTTCCAAAGTCCTAAAAATGGAAACAATTTTCTTCCTCTGTATGTTTTCACTAAACTTTCATGACCATCATACGAATTACACAGAGTTTAAACGACATGTGGGTAACAAGAACATATCAAAATTCAATACAATTTCACTCACAATTTGATTCGACAAGGCAAGAAAAATAGGTTACTTAAACGCTGTCCGCATTGCAGTACAGTGTAGTTGACAGCTGTGAATAAAAGTTGAATAACGCTATGCTGAAAAGGCCAGCGTTTCCTGTTGATACTGCTTGGTGGGATGGGAAGCGCCTCTGGGTTGTCAGTGCTCTCTTAAGGGACACATATTGTGGTGGAAATTTATTTATTTATTTTTTATTTTTTGCGGTACGCGGGCCTCTCACTGTTGTGGCCTCTCCCGTTGCGAAGCACAGGCTCTGGACGCACAGGCTCAGCGGCCATGGCTCACGGGCCCAGCCGCTCCACGGCATGTGGGATCTTCCCGGACCGGGGCACGAACCCGCGTCCCCTGCATTGGCAGGTGGACTCGCAACCACTGCGCCACCAGGGAAGCCCCAATGGTGGAAGTTTTAGAGGTCAGACTTTCTGAGAAAAGGAACAGGACTTGTTTGCTCACAATAGTTCTGAACTCAGGCAGGTGGATTCTTAACCACTGTGCCACCAGGGAAGTCCAAAGTTCACTTTTATTTATTTACATCAGGTAACTAATTTGTTGCTCCAGTGGTTTCTTCTCAGAGACTAGAAAGGAATATACTATCAACTGGTTTTGACTTACTTTAAAAAAAAATTATTGGAGTATAGTTGATTTACAACGTTGTGTTAGTTTCAAGGTGCACAGCAAAGTGATTCAGTTATATCTATCTATCTATCTATCTATCTATCTACCTATCCTTTTTCAGATTCTTTACCCATATAGGTTATTACAGAATATTGAGTTGAGCCCCCTGTGCTATACAGTAGGTCCTTGTTGGTTACCTGTTTTATGAAGTGAGAATGGGGACAGAGGTCAGGAGTAAGAAAGCAGGATTTAAGGTTCTCTAAATACCAGTGGCCGCCTATCACAGTTGGAATATGGAAAGTCTAAAATGACATTGTAAAATTCTCCCTTGTTATCTAATGAAACATTCAACAATAGTTACAGCAAAGCTTAGATATACACATTAACTGAAACAAATTTGCCTAATCTATTTTGCTAGTTATGAGTTCATAGAATACGTGACATCGGATGCTTTGTATTTCTGAAGTGGAGGAGGGTTATTATAGACCTGAGTGAAAGGGATGAGAATCTGGGTAAAGAGGCTAAACAATTATTTTTCTCAAAATAATAATTTAAAAAAACCCTAAAAGCAAAAATGTGCATTCATCCTGCTCACGTTTTGCAGTCAAATGTCTAATTGCATCTCTCAGCCTTTACATGTGTAACATTCCAGGCAGGTGTCGCACTGGCCAATGTTTATTGTAATTACACCGCATCTTAACACCTGAGTAGAAGACTACTGAAATGTTGCACATAAATGTTTCAATGTAATAAAATCGCATATTAGGACACACATCTCAAGGTAGAGAAGATGTGAACAGAGCACTGTATATATTACTAACAGCAACTATATAATTTCTTGAAAGATTCAAGAAGTCTTGTTCCCTTTCTCTTATCCTTACTCTCTGGACTAGAGTCCAGCAGATGTTCAAGGTCACTGTCATTCATTTTCCACAGTCCCAGGGACCTTTGAAGGATTCAGCATAACCGAGTGGCCATACAGTTGTAAAAGACATTAACATTCCCATTAAGCTCTTGAGAATTTTGACCTTTCTGAAATGTCAGAAAAGGGATATTCTGCAGATAACTTGTGATCGACTAGATGCATAATATACCAAGTGTTTAGGTTCCTCTGTCCACCTCTGACCCGTGGGGGTGATGGCTTGAATGAAATGCTGTTTTCTATTATGTGGGAGTACTTGATAATTTTCTTAGAGGCTCTCTTGGTAGAGAAAATGCTACAAGATCTGACACTGGTGATCATAGAATTGTGTTCACCCCGGACTGCACTTTTTCTCCCGTGTACTTTTTTGTCCTTTTATGCAATTTATTATATACTGAAGTTCCAAGAAGAGGAATTTAATTTTTCATTATAATTTTAATAAGGTGCCACAAAACATGAAATTCACATTTGAATCCCAATTTTCTTTCCTCAACCGTAAAGAGTTCTGAAGAGTAAAGGCAAATCTGACCACATAAATTACCATTGTGTCTGGACTTCCCAGTTTTGATGGTTACATATGTGTTACTATAAATCCCAGCACATCTTTGCCTTTTTAAGGTTTACAAGCCTATATGAGGCTAATTATCAGCCCTGTTAGATCTTTGACTCATTTTGTTTTTTTCTGGTTCAAATACTCCCATCTTAGGCCCTAGAAATCTCTTTAGAATCCTTGAAGAATAGCAAAACATTTTTCAGGAAGACTGAGAATGTGTGTCTGTGTGTGTGTGCATGTGTGTGTGTATGTGTGCGTGCTTATACGTGTATCTTTTCCCTCCACAAAACCCAAGGAATTTACTTTTTCCTCCACAAAACCCCCAAAGCGTTACCGCTTTCTAAGTGCTGATTCTCCTGCACTTCAATTGCTGGCTTCCTACACGTACAAGGCTGAGTCGAGATGTCTTTAGCAGTTGCCTACATGGTTGGCATTCACTGGGGTTAAGTGAAAAATCCATTGCCTAAAAGATGACATTTTAAGAAAAGGATGTTCTAATCCAAATAGGAAACTACACGAAGTCAGATTTATTCTTTCTTAAAATTAGCTGGAATCCCTCTAAACTGCCCTTTAATCTCAAAGAACATACTGGTAATGTTATCTCTGAAGCTAATTTTAACACATACATGGTATTTTAGAGTTCTGAGAAAGTGCCTTGATCTGATTTAAATGGATTATACAGAGTGAAGTACCATTGTTTGGACAGTGTGTCAGTTTTCACGTTACCAAGATAAATTTTGCACTGAAATGGCATTCTCTGGCCTTCCTGCTGGCTGAGAGCCTCCCCACTCTTACTGTCAGCTCGAAAACCACTTTGCCTTTTGCCCAAATCCCCTGCTGGGTACAATCATCTCACCAGCTGAGGAACAGCTCTGGTTTTATCTTTTATATACGACCAGCCCCCTTTTCTAGGTTCTCGGTAGAGAACCATATATTATTACTGACATAAATTGTTAAAACTAAAAAGGCCCTTGACAATCACTCAGCCCCACCCTTTTATTGATAAATGAGGACCAGGGAGTGTAAGAGCCTTGCCCACATTCAGAACTTCTTAGTGGCATCGGTGGACACAGAACCCTTGTGTCCCAACTTTAACTTCCTGTCAGCTCTGCTTTTCCTGTTCCTCTCTCTCTGATAGGCTATAAAAATTCAGTCACATTTGGTATGATAAACTCTCGATAGATCGGATGGGTCACTTAAAAATAACAAGACTTTATAATCCTCAGAAAGCCCCAAAGTACCCAGAATCTTCAATCTTCAAATATTTCTCCGAATGTGACGAACTGCACCTTTTTGTTTTAACGGGTTGTGTGGTTCATCTGATATCTCCATCTCAGGATCTCACCTTCGCACTGTGAGGGGTGCCTGGAGGTCTGCTGGGGGGACCTGCCAGGAGGATATTCAAGTAAGGGATTAAGGAGCATTTTGCAAATGAAAGGAATCTCTGCTACTGGACGAAGAGGGAGTGAAATGTGGAAGCTGGCTCGATAGCCTGGCTCAGTGAGGAATGAATGGGGATGAAAATAGGGGTGAGCCCTGATGAGAACAGCCAGGGTTCCCTCAGGAATATGCGTCCTCTAGCCATGCCGCATGAACCAATGGACACATCCAAGGGAGAGAGGGGCTAAAAAAAAAAAATCTACAAAGAAATTAAATCAGAAAAAGCTATTTTAACTAAAATCTCTGAGACATTTGGTATGTAAATCAACACATTCTTAAGGGTACTTATGTTAAAACTGGAACACATAGAAAAGCACAAGAAGGCCAGTGTTTAGTTTCCATGAGGAATTCAGCATTGCTTAGATCTCTGGAGGTCTTTTGATAACTCACAGCTCTGGTATCAGTGGGATCTCTTTCTTACTTTTTCCCCAGATCAGACCCCAGACACTTGATAACGTTTTTGTGTGAGAAAGATGACAGGCAGCTTGGAAAGTGTAGGGTCTGTTTGGATAAGGGCCTGGAGAACTTTTGGGTGAAGGACTTTTCTGGAAGGTCTGGGCAAAAACAATGGTGCTTTGAGGTCTGTCTTGGAGAATGTGGCACAAAAGGAAGGTGAAGACATCCCCTCCTCTTTGCCACCCATTGCCCCTCAAGTTTTGTATTTTGAGGGGCCCATGCTGCCAGTGTTGGGAATGCCCAGCCTTGCCTGCTGGAAAATGACAGCCGTGCCCGGTGGACAGCATGGGAATTTCAGGGCAGACTAGCAAAGCAAGAGGTGACTTGGGAGCTATTCACAGTGGAGGGGGCAGCGTGCCCAGAGGAGCCAGGGCACTAAGACGATGTGGTCTTGCTACCCGGGGGTGCTCACCAGAGTCTCTGCAAACACTTGTGACACCTTTCAGGGGACTCTCAGAGGCTGTTCTGAGTCTCTGTGATTGGGTGAAGGGAAGGAGGGTGGAAACTTGAGTTACGTTTGCTCTCTACTTCTCAAGTCTCTTGATCCTACTTGTGCTGAGGTTAGAAGCACATCTGTTTACTTGTAATTTCAAATTTATAAATTAAAGAACACTTCTACGGAACAGATTTGTGGTTGCCAAGGGAGAGGGGGTGGAGGGAGGGATGGATTGGGAGTTTGGGATTAGCAGATGCAAACTATTATATATAGGATGGATAAACAACAAGGTCCTCCTGTAGAGCACAGGGAACTATATTCAACATGCTGTGATAAACCGTAATGGAAAAGAATATTAAAAAAAGAATGTATATATACGTAAACCTGAATCACTTTGCTGTACAGCAGAAATTAACACAACATTGTAAATCAACTATACTTCAATAAAAAAGAACATTCCTAGGGCTTCCCTGGCGGCGCAGTGGTTGAGAGTCCGCCTGCCGATGCAGGGGACACGGGTTCGTGCCCCGGTCCGGGAAGATCCCACATGCCGCGGAGCGGCTGGGCCCGTGAGCCATGGCCGCTGAGCCTGCGCGTCCGGAGCCTGTGCTCCGCAACGGGAGAGGCCACAACACTGAGAGGCCCGCGTAACGCAAAAAAAAAAAAAAAAAAAAAAAAAAAAAACACACTCCTAGGAATACTAGCATTATCGTGAATGATTGCAATATATTATTAGTATTTTCTTGATTCTCCTAAAATAATATCCTCTGAATGAACAAATCACATGTTAACTGCTCCATACTTCACACTAGAATCTTATACAGTTTAATTTATTTTCTCTATTATAACTTCGCACACCTAGAATTTTAAAAGAAAATTTCAGTTTTCAAATTTTCAGTCGCCTCTTTGCTGCAATGACAAAATAGCATAAGAATCATGGAAGAAACAGAATAATTTCATGAACAGCCTTTTCACTGTCTGTGTCTAACTTTCCTTAAGATCTCACGTCCTTGGTCAAACCGAGTCTCCAGATGGTACTGCCGTCAGAAAGATCGAGGAAAATAGATGACCCAAATATATTGTTACATTCGTGTTTACATTTGTATTCTTGACATTTGTAAGTCACTTGCTTTGCTTTTGAAATGCTTTTCAGGTCAAAGCAGTTTTAAGATCCCTCTTCAGCAGTTACTTGCCTTTCTCACCCTATTCTTCCCATTTTCTGTGTATTAGATGATTTTTCAGTCTGGAATTTATAGTTCCCAGTGCAATACAGAGAGTTTTTGAGAATCCACATTTTCTTCCCTGGTAAAATTTCTTTTAGCAACAACGGAAGTACTTAACTAATTTTGTTTTACAGAATTTTTTTTTTTTTTTTGCGGTACGCAGGCCTCTCACTGTTGTGGCCTCTCCCGTTGCGGAGCGCAGGCTCCGGACGCGCAGGCTCAGCGGCCATGGCTCACGGGCCCAGCCGCTCCGCGGCATGTGGGATCCTCCCGGACCGGGGCACGAACCCGTGTCCCCTGCATCGGCAGGCGGACTCTCAACCACTGCGCCACCAGGGAAGCCCCAGAATTTTTAATCAACATAAATTACTATTAACAACACAATCACATGCACCTGTGGACCCACACTCACGTGTCCTTTTTTAAAAAATTTGTTATAAGAATGTTTAACATGAGATCTACCCTCTTTACAGATTTTTAATTTTAACTAATGAGGTTTTTAAAATTTTTATTGAAGTATAGTAGTTGATGTGCAATGTTGTGTTAGTTTCAGGTATACAGCAAAGTGTTTCAGTTATACAAACAATATGTAGATCTATTCTTTTTCAGATTCCTTTCCTTTAAAAGTTATTACAAAAGTATTGAGTGTATATATGTCCATGCCTCTCTCTCACTTTGTCACAGCTTACCCTTCCCCCTCCCCATATCCTCAAGTCCATTCTCTAGTATATACACTACCAAACGTAAAATAGATAGCTAGTGGGAAGCAGCCGCACAGTACAGGGAGATCAGCTCGGTGCTTTGTGACCACCTAGAGGGGTGGGATAGGGAGGGTGCGAGGGAGGGAGACGCAAGGGGGAAGAGATATGGGAACATATGTATATGTATAAGTGATTCACTTTGTTATAAAGCAGAAACTAACATACCATTGTAAAGCAATTATACTCCAATAAAGATGTTAAAAAAAAATATTGAGTATAGTTCTCTGTGCTATACAGTAGGTCCTTGTTGGTTATCTATTTTATATATGGTAATCTGTATATGTTAATCCCAAACTCCTAATTTATCCCTCCCCACCTTCTATGGTAACCTTAAGTTTGTTTTCTATGTCTGTGGGTCTATTTCTCTTTTGTATATAAGTTCATATGTATCTTTTTTATTTTTTTTTGGCTGCACCACACAGCTTATGGGATCTTAGTTCCCTCACCAGGGATCAAACTTAGTTCCTGGCAGTGAAAGCACCGAGTCCTAACCACTGGACCACAAGGGAATTCCCTATCACTTTGTTTTAGATTCCACATATAAGTGATACCATATGGTATTTGTCTTTCTCTGTCTGACTTACTAAACTTAGTATAATCTCTAGGTCCATCCGTGTTACTGCCAATGGCATTATCTCGTTCTTTTTTATGGCTGAGTAATATTCCATTGTATGTACATCACATATCACATCTTCTCTATCCATTCCTCTTTCAATGGACACTTAGGTTGCTTCCATGTCCTGGCTATTGGCAATAGTGCTGCTATGAACATTGGGGTGTGTGTATCTTTTCGAATTATAATTTTCTCTGGGTATATGCCCGGGAGTGGGATTGCTGGATCGTATGGTAGTTCTGTTTTTAGTGTTTTAAGGAACCTCCACACTGTTCTTTATAGTGGCTGCACCAGTTTACTTTCCCATCAGCAGTAACTCTCTTCACAGACTTTGTTTTTTACAGACTTTTAAGTGTACAATACAGATGTGTTAGCTGCAGGCAGTCTGCACAGCACGTCCGTAGGACTTAACAGAGCGTGTGTGCTTGTATTTGAGAGTATTTCTGAACCCTTCTCCAGGAGCCTCCTTTTCACGACATATTCTTTATTTTGCAATAACCTTTGCACACATCAAATATCCAGCTTGTAAGCAGAAGCAGAAGCTTCTGTAAAAGTTAGCCAAACGTCGTGTTCTTTCCATGCAAGTGAAAGGTGAAACACCTCTGTTCTTGGACTTACTTCTTTGGGCCAGGATAAGCTTCTGTCCATGTGAGGACAAGAGAGCAAATGTTTTCAGATGTGTACTATTTTGCAGAATTTATTCATTCCTGTTTCTTACAAATAGGATCCCATTAGCATGACAGAGCCCAGTGGCACAGTCTTTGTAGAATAAGTGATTCAGACAGTTGCATTCATAAATGACCTTGGTGTACTGCAAGGTCCTCCCTCCACACTACCTGCCCTGAGCCTAAACTCACCCTATTTCATCTTAGCCTCCTCTTCAACGATAACTTTTGTGTCAGGCCCGGTGCAAGGTCTCCTGGATGCCCTGTTAACTGCGTGCTGCAGGGGAGGGACAGGAGATGTTTCATTAGCACATGCTGGCAAGCTGCCATCTTCAGTCACTTTACATATAGTAACTGAGCTCCTTTTGTGTGCAGGGCTGTGTCGTCAAATGAGGAGAGAGGTGGCTCCCTGAGGGCATGCAGAGTTGTTAATATTTGGTGGCCATGAAAGCAAAAAAAAAATTTGAAGCACGAGAAGGGCTCAGAGATACCTAGACAGATTGCTGCAACGAGCCTCACTCATACAGAAGTGGGTATAAGCGGGAGTAGAGGGTGAGTGGAAGTAATATTGAAATGGAGGCAATGGCATTTTTCTAGAGACTTTCAATTCAGTCAGCAAATAGTTATCGGAGCTTTTAGGCTAGGGGACAGTCTGTAAACATACGGACGTGTAAATGTGTAAGCGCAGATAGTGATAAAGGGAATAGAGAACAAGACAGTGAGGTGAGGGAGATGCACGGTGCGAGGTGACAAGGGCTGGGGGGGCCGGGGGACGGGGTAGTTTCTGTTTTGTTTGAGGAGAGCCGGTGAGTCTTGATGGAAGTTAGGGACCAAGCCTGCAGCTATGGGAGGGAGCAAGGGGTTCCCCTCAGGGGGTAGGAACCACTGTTCGATGGTCAGAGCCAGAAAACTACCTGGCGTGCTCAAGGAAGAGGAAAGAGGCCAATGTGGCTTAAGGAGAGGATGCTAGGAGGAAAGTTCAGGAGAGGTAGTTAGAGAGGAAGGATGTGGGGTGCAGATACCGAGAACCCTGAAAGCTAGTATAAACTGTGGATTTTACTCTGAACATGCTGGTAATTGATTGGAGGATGTTCGCCAGAGGAATGACATCATAGAACATATTTTAAAGGGACACACTGGCTGCCGTGTTGAGATTAGATGATATGGGTTCAAGGGCAGAAACAGGAAGATAGAAAGTATTTACAGAAATCCAGGAGAGGAATGATGGCTTCGATCTGAATTGTATTGGTGGAAGAAGTGATGAGAGGTCAGATTTGGGATTTGGGGGATTTTTGTTTGAAAGTAGAATTGGGAGGACTTGCTGTTCTTTGTCTCTGACACTACATGTCAGCACTCTTCTCCCTTGAGGAGGGAGGTGTGCGGGGTGAGCTCTGAGCAGGGAGCAGTCCTGTGCTTCCCTTAGTCAGGACTTCGGAATACCCTGCAGTCATGTGTAAAATACCCAGGACCTGAAACCGCCTTCCCCAGGCTTGCAGTCTACTCTGTGCAGAGACAGTGGAGGATACTGAGAGCCCATAAGCCGTTCTAAGGAGCCCCTTGTTAACAAAAGCAAGATCCAGGTTGGATATAGTGCAAGCTACCATTTTCCTCTAGTTCCAGCGTGGCTTAGGAATTCAAAGTCTTCTGTCATCTTTCGGGAGTTGTGATGGTTAATTTCATCAGTCAACTTGGTTGGGCCATGGGGTGCGCAGATGAAACCTTATTTCCAGGGTGACAGTGAGGGCGTTTCTGGATGAGATTAGTATTTGAATCAGTTTGATAGGCAATGGTAGCTTATTTTACTTTGCCTTTTTTGGTTTGTTACGAAGTTAAATTTCTCAAAATACGAACTCACAGTTATGACTAAAAGGACCTTTAAACCATGCATAGCTAAAGCACATGAAATGGTTAAAAGACAAGTGTATTTACAGGAATCATGTACCTGGATGTCAGTCTTTATCTATATTAGTTGGATGAACTTTTATGTCATTCTGTCTCTTTCTATAGTTTGCACATCTGTCAAGCAGAAATAAGATTTGCTCTCCTAACTGTATTGTAGGAATGTACAAAAGATCAAACGAAATTACGAATGTGTGTTAAACCACAGTGATGTTACTGAATGCAAATTTGCACGCCTGACACACTGTGAGGTCAAACAAACCAGAACGTTGGAGTTTGGAGCAGAGAAAGATTTATTGCAGGGCCAAGCAAGGAGAATAGGTGGCTCATGTTCAAAAATTTGAATTCCCCTATGGTTTTCAGGGAAAAATTTTTTTAAAAAAATGATTTATTTTTTTGGCTGCTTTGAGTCTTCGTTGCTGCACATGGGGTTTTCTCTAGTTGCAGCAAGCGGGGGCTACACTTTGTTGTGGTGTGCAGGCTTCTTAGTGCAGTGTTTTCTCTTGTTGCAGAGCATGGGCTCTAGGCATGCGGGCTTCAGTAGTTGTGGCATGCAGCTCAGTAGTTGTGGTGCATGGGCTTAGTTGCTCTGCCGCATGTGGGATCTTCCCAGACGAGGGATCAAGCCCCCGTCCCCTGCATTGGCAGGTGGATTCTTAACCACTGTGTCACCAGGGAAGTCCCCAGGGAAATCCCCACAGAAAAGTTTTTATAAGCAACACTTGGGGTGAGGGCTGCAGGGTGTGTGACTTTCTTTACATTGGTTGGTGGTGAGGTAACAGGGCAGTGCTCCTGGAATCTTGTGCTCAGCCTGAAGTTACCACCCTCCACTTGGGTGGGGGGCTTGGTTCCTATAGAAGAGGTCAAAGATATTGTTCTGTATATCCCTTGACGGTGAAACCAAGACCCTGCTTTATCACTGCACTATTGTTTCTTGACCGCCCCTCCTTAGTTTCTGCATTCCTTCACTTCTCTGATTAGCAACTGTTTGATCTGCCCTTTGGAGCTCAGGGAAGGTCAAGGAGGCTGAATGAAGCCTATTTCCTGCAAACAAGAAATGGGGGACACAGAAAGGATTTGTATCTGGGAGCCCCACAGGGTCCTGCTCAGTTTCAGTAACCCACTGCACGTCTGAATTTGGATTCTAATTCTAACACCTCTAATTTCTGTAATACTCTTAGCCTCAGTTTTCCCTGAATGAAGATGATAATAGTGCCTATCTAAAAATAATTAAGTGAGGTAATATTTATAGTGTTCAGTAGGGGGCTTGACCCTTGTTAATACCTCGTAAGTGTAAGTAATTAGTAGTATTTAGGTATGTGAAAATAAAATATAAAACACTTTATAAGTGTAAGCTTTTATTAATTTATTATTCAGATAATAAGTCAATTATCTAATTTGCTTAGGGGTTTTATTTCTTTCCCTGGAGTTTTGGCATTGCTTTACATAGGAGATATTGGAATATTTTTACTAATAAAATGTGTTTTGAAAATAATCATGGATATAGAAATCATAGTGAAACCGTGCACCTCAGATTGGGACTTGGACCCACGTGGCTGGGACTCGAATCCGGCCAAAACCCACAGTCTTCCAACTGAGATCACACACCTGGTTTCAGGACTTAATGAAGCTCAGGTTCTTGATGTCTCATCGCAGGAAGAATTCAGTGAGAGACAAAGTGATATGTAAGAAGTGGGTTTATTTGGAGAGAAACACACTCCACAGGCAGACTGTGGGCCATCTCAGAAGGTGAGAGCAGCCTTGGGGGAAACACGTTCCACGGACAGAGTATGGGCCATCTCAGAAGGTGACAAAGGCACCAGGGTATGGGGTTGTCAGTTTTAACAGGTGTGGGTAATTTCATAGGCTAATGAGTGCGAAGAGTATTCCAGCTATTTCAGGAAGGGGCGGGGATTTCCAGGAACTGGGCCTCCGCCCACTTTTTGATCTTTATGATCGGTCCTGGAACTGTCATGGTGCCTGTGGTGTGTCATTTAGCTTGCTGATGTGTTACGGCGAGGGTATACTGAGGTTCAGGGTCTAGTGGAAGTGACTTGTCCACTATCTTGGACCCATTTTGTTCATATCAGTTTATGTCATGTCCTCCGGCTATGTCATTCTTTCAAAGGTTGTGCCCTGCCCCCTTCCCTCCTGTTTCAATAGTATCATAGTAGCAAAAATACATTTGCTTGCGATGTATATTAACATCAGAGTAATATGTTATATTGAACATGCCTGGTCATATTTTCCATTTATTTTCTAAAATTATGCAGTTAATTTAAAAAAGTGAGTCGATGAAGACTTTCTCTTTTTTTTTTTTTAACATCTTTATTGGGGTATAATTGCTTTACGATGGTGTGTTAGTTTCTGCTTTACAACAAAGTGAATCAGTCATACATAAACATATGTTTGCATATGTCTTCCCTCTTGCGTCTCCCTCCCTCCCACCCTCCCTATCCCACCCTCCCTATCCCACCCCTCCAGGCTGTCACAAAGCACCGAGCCAATGTCCCTGTGCCATGCGGCTGCTTCCCACTAGCTATCTACCTTACTACGTTTGTTAGTGTGTATATGCCCATGACTCTCTCTCGCCCTGTCACAGCTCACCCTTCCCCCTCCCCATAACCTCAAGTCCGTTCTCTAGGAGGTCTGCGTCTTTATTCCTGCCTTACCCCTAGGTTCTTCATGACATTTTTTTCCTTAAATTCCATATATATGTGTTAGCATACGGTATTTGTCTCTCTCTTTCTGACTTACTTCACTCTGTATGACAGACTCTAGGTCTATCCACCTCATTACCAATAGCTCAATTTCGTTTCTTTTTATGGCTGAGTAATATTCCATTGTATATATGTGCCACATCTTCTTTATCCATTCATCCGATGATGGGCACTTAGGTTGTTTCCATCTCCGGGCTATTGTAAATAGAGCTGCAATGAACATTTTGGTACATGACTCTTTTTGAATTTTGGTTTTCTCAGGGTATATGCCCAGTAGTGGGATTGCTGGGTCATATGGGAGTTCTATTTGTAGTTTTTTAAGGAGCCTCCATACTGTTCTCCACAGTGGCTGAACCAATTCACATTCCCACCAACAGTGCAAGAGGGTTCCCTTTTCTCCACACCCTCTCCAGCATTTATTGTTTCTAGATTTTTTGATGATGGCCATTCTGACTGGTGTGAGATGATATCTCATTGTAGTTTCGATTTGCATTTCTCTAATGATTAATGATGTTGAGCATTCTTTCATGTGTTTGTTGGCTGTCTGTATATCTTCTTTGGAGAAATGTCTATTTAGGTCTTCTGCCCATGTTTGGATTGGGTTGTTTGTTTTTTTGTTATTGAGCTGCATGAGCTGCTTGTAAATTTTGGAGAGTAATCCTTTGTCGGTTGCTTCATTTGCAAATATTTTCTCCCATTCTGAGGGGGGTCTTTTGGTCTTGTTTATGGTTTCCTTTGCTGTGTAAAAGCTTTGAAGTTTCATTAGGTCCCATTTGTTTATTTTTGTTTTTATTTCCATTACTCTAGGAGGTGGGTCAAAAAGGATCTTGCTGTGATTTATGTCATAGAGTGTTCTGCCTATGTTTTCCTCTAAGAGTTTGATAGTTTCTGGCCTTACATTTAGGTCTTTAATCCATTTTGAGCTTATTTTTGTGTATGGTGTTAGGGAGTGATCTAATCTCATACTTTTACATGTACCTGTCCAGTTTTCCCAGCACCACTTACTGAAGAGGCTGTCCTTTCTCCACTGTACATTCCTGCCACCTTTATCAAAGATAAGGTGTCCATATGTGCGTGGGTTTATCTCTGGGCTTTCTATCCTGTTCCATTGATCTATCTTTCTGTTTTTGTGCCAGTACCATACTGTCTTGATAACTGTAGCTTTGTAGTATAGTCTGAAGTCAGGGAGCCTGATTCCTCCAGTTCCTTTTTTCGTTCTCAAGATTGCTTTGGCTATTCGGGGTCTTTTGTGTTTCCATACAAATCGCAAAATTTTTTGTTCTAGTTCTGTGAAAAATGCCAGTGGTAGTTTGATAGGGATTGCATTGAATCTATAGATTGCTTTGGGTAGTAAAGCCATTTTTACAATGTTGATTCTTCCAATCCAAGGACATGGTATATCTCTCCATCTATTTGTATCATCTTTAATTTCTTTCATCAGTGTCTTATAATTTTCTGCATACAGGTGTTTTGTCTCCTTAGGTAGGTTTATTCCTAGATATTTTATTCTTTTTGTTGCAATGGTAAATGGGAGTGTTTTCTTGATTTCACTTTCAGATTTTTCATCATTAGTATATAGGAATGCCAGAGATTTCTGTGCATTAATTTTGTATCCTGCCACTTTACCAAATTCATTGATTAGCTCTAGTAGTTTTCTGGTAGCATCTTTAGGATTCTCTATGTATAGGATCATGTCATCTGCAAACAGTGACAGCTTTACTTCTTCTTTTCCGATTTGGATTCCTTTTATTTCCTTTTCTTCTCTGATTGCTGTGGCTAAAATTTCCAAAACTATGTTGAATAATAGTCGTGAGAGTGGGCAACCTTGTCTTGTTCCTGATCTTAGTGGAAATGCTTTCAGTTTTTCACCATTGAGGATGATGTTTGCTGTGGGCTTGTCATATATGGCCTTTATTATGTTGAGGAAAGTTCCCTCTATGCCTACTTTCTGCAGGGTTTTTATCATAAATGGGTGTTGAATTTTGTCCAAAGCTTTCTCTGCATCTATTGAGATGATCATATGGTTTTTCTCCTTCAATTTGTTAATATGGTTTATCACATTGATAGATTTGCGTATATTGAAGAATCCTTGCATTCCTGGAATAAACCCCACTTGATCATGGTGTATGATCCTTTTAATGTGCTGTTGGATTCTGTTTGCTAGTATTTTGTTGAGGATTTTTGCATCTATGTTCATCAGTGATATTGGCCTGTAGTTTTCTTTCTTTGTGACATCCTTGTCTGGTTTTGGTATCAAGGTGATGGTGGCCTCGTAGAAGGAGTTTGGGAGTGTTCCTCCCTCTGCTATATTTTGGAAGAGTTTGAGAAGGATAGGTGTTAGCTCTTCTCTAAATGTTTGATAGAATTCGCCTGTGAAGCCATCTGGTCCTGGGCTTTTCTTTGTTGGAAGATTTTTAATCACAGTTTCAATTTCAGTACTTGTGATTGGTCTGTTCATATTTTCTATTTCTTCCTGATTCAGTCTTGGCAGGTTGTGCATTTCTAAGAATTTGTCCATTTCTTCCAGATTGTCCATTTTATTGGCATAGAGTTGCTTGTAGTAATCTCTCATGATCTCTTTTATTTCTGCAGTGTCAGTTGTTACCTCTCCTCTTTCATTTCTAATTCTATTGATTTGAGTCTTCTCCCTTTTTTTCTTGATGAGTCTGGCTAGTGGTTTATCTATTTTGTTTATCTTCTCAAAGAACCAGCTTTTAGTTTTATTGATCTTTGCTATTGTTTCCTTCATTTCTATTTCATTTATTTCTGATCTGATTTTTATGATTTCTTTCCTTCTGCTAGCTTTGGGGGTTTTTTGTTCTTCTTTCTCTAATTGCTTGAGGTGCAAGGTTAGGTTGTTTATTCGAGATGTTTCCTGCTTCTTAAGGTGGGCTTGTATTGCTATAAACTTCCCCCTTAGAACTGCTTTTGCTGCATCCCATAGGTTTTGGGTTGTTGTGTCTCCATTGTCATTTGTTTCTAGGTATTTTTTGATTTCCTCTTTGATTTCTTCAGTGATCACTTCATTATTAAGTATTGTTTAGCCTCCATGTGTTTGTATTTTTTACAGATCTTTTCCTGTAATTGATATCTAGTCTCATGGCGTTGTGGTCAGAAAAGATAGTTGATACAATTTCAATTTTCTTAAATTTACCAAGGCTTGATTTGTGACCCAAGATATGATCTATCCTGGATAACGTTCCATGAGCACTTGAGAAAAATGTGTATTCTGTTGTTTTTGGATGGAGTGTCCTATAAATATCAATTAAGTCCATCTTGTTTAATGTATCATTTAAAGCTTGTGTTTCCTTATTTATTTTCATTTTGGATGATCTGTCCATGGGTGAAAGTGGGGTGTTTAAGTCCCCTACTATGAATGTGTTACTGTCGATTTCCCCTTTTATGGCTGTTAGTATTTGCCTTATGTATTGAGGTGCACCTATGTTGGGTGCATAAATATTTACAATTGTTATATCTTCCTCTTGGATCGATCCCTTGATCATTATGTAGTGTCCTTCTTTGTCTCTTTTAATAGTCCTTATTTTAAAGTCTAATTTGTCTGATATGAGAATTGCTACTCCAGCTTTCTTTTGGTTTCCATTTGCATGGAATATCTTTTTCCATCCCCTCACTTTCAGTCTGTATGTGTCTCTAGGTCTGAAGTGGGTCTCTTGTTGACAGCATATATAAGGGTCTTGTTTTTGTATCCATTCAGCTAATCTGTGTCTTTTGGTGGGAGCATTTAGTCCATTTACATTTAAGGTAATTATCAATATGTATGTTCCTATTCCCATTTTCTAAATTGTTTTGGGTTCATTATTATAGGTCTTTTCCTTCTCTTATGTTTCTTGCCTAGAGAAGATCCTTTAGCATTTGTTGTAAAGCTGGTTTGGTGGTGCTGAACTCTCTCAGCTTTTGCTTGTCTGTAAAGGTTTTAATTTCTCCATCAAATCTGAATGAGATCCTTGCTGGGTAGAGTAGTCTTGGCTGCAGGTTTTTCTCCTTCATCACTTTAAATATGTCCTGCCAGTCCCTTCTGGCTTGTAGGGTTTCTGCTGAGAGATCAGCTGTTAACCTTATGGGGATTCCCTTATGTGTTATTCGTTGTTTTTCCCTTGCTGCTTTTAATATGCTTTCTTTGTATTTAATTTTTGACAGTTTGATTAATATGTGTCTTGGCGTATTTCTCCTTGTATTTATCCTGTATGGGACTCCTTGTGCTTCCTGGACTTGATTAACTATTTCCTTTCCCATATTAGGGAAGTTTTCAACTATAATCTCTTCAAATATTTTCTCAGTCCCTTTCTTTTTCTCTTCTTCTTCTGGAACCCCTATAATTCAAATGTTGGTGCGGTTAATGTTGTCCCAAAGGTCTCTGAGACTGTCCTCAGTTCTTTTCATTCTTTTTTCTTTATTCTGCTCTGCAGTAGTTATTTCCACTATTTTATCTTCCAGGTCACTTATCCGTTCTTCTGCCTCAGTTATTCTGCTATTGATCCCATCTAGAGTACTTTTAATTTCATTTATTGTGTTGTTCATCGTTGCTTGTTTCATCTTTATTTCTTCTAGGTCCTTGTTAACTGTTTCTTGCATTTTGTCCATTCTATTTCCAAGATTTCGGATCATCCTTACTATCATTATTCTGAATTCTTTTTCAGGTAGACTGGCTATTTCCTCTTCATTTGTTAGGTCTGATGCATTTTTATCTTGCTCCTTTATCTGCTGTGTGTTTTTCTGTCTTCTCATTTTGCTTATCTTACTGTGTTTGGGGTCTCCTTTTTGCAGACTGCAGGTTCGTAGTTCCCGCTGTTTTTGATGGCTGTCTCCAGTGGCTAAGGTTGGTTCAGTGGGTTGTGTAGGCTTCCTGGTGGAGGGGACTAGTGCCTGTGTTGTGGTGGATGAGGCTGGATCTTGTCTCTCTAGTGGGCAGGTTCACATCTGGTGGTGTGTTTTGGGGTGTCTGTGGCCTTATTATGATTTTAGGCAGCCTCTCTGCTAATGGGTGGGGTTGTGTTCCTGTTTTGCTAGTTGTTTGGCATAGGTTGTCCAGCACTGTGGCTTGCTGGTCGTTGAGTGAAGCTGGGTGCTGGTGTTAAGATGGAGGTGTCTGGGAGATTTTCGCCGTTTGATATTATGTGGAGCTGGGAGGTCTCTTGTTGACCAGTGTCCTGAAGTTGGCTCTCCTACCTCAGAGGCAGGGCCCTGACTCCTGGCTGGAGCACCAAGAGCCTTTCATCCACACGGCTCAGAATAAAAGGGAGAAAAAGTAGAGGGAATTAGTAGAAGTATGAGAAAAGAAAGAAGGAAAGGAGGGAAGGAAGGAAGGAAGAAAGAAAGAAAGAAGCAAAGAAGGAAAGAAGGCAAGAAGGAAAGAAAGGAGGGAGGGAGGGAGGAAGGAAGGAAGGAAGGAGGGAAAGAAGGAAAAAAAACAGAAAGAAAGAAGATACAGTAAAAATAAAATTAAGTATAATGTTATTGAATTAAAAATTCTTATTTAGAAAAAAAAAAGGGACGGATAGAACCTTAGGACAAATGTTGGAAGCAAAGCTATACAGACAAAATCTTACACGGAAGCATACACATACACCCTCACTAAAAGAGGTAAATGGGGAAAAATCATAAATCTTGCTGTCAGAGACCACCTCCTCAATTTGGGATGATTCGTTGTCTAAAGGAGGGAAGGAAGGAAGGAAAGAAAGAAAGAAAGAACGAAGGTAAAGTATAATAACGTTATTAAAATTAAAATTGATTGTTAAGAAAAAAATTTTTTAAAAAACCATGGACGGATAGAACCCTAGGGCAAATGGTGGAAGCAAGACTATACAGACAAGATCTCACACAGAAGCATACACATAAACACTCACAAAAAGAGGAATAGGGAAAAAAATCATAGATCTTGCTCCTAAAGTCCTCTTCCTTAATTTGGGATGATTCCTTGTCTATTCAGGTGTTCCACAGATGCAGGGTATATCAAGTTGATTGTGGAGCTTTAATCCGCTGCTCCTGAGGCTGCTGGGAGAGATTTCCCTTTCTCTTCTTTGTTCTCAGAGCTCACCGGGGCTCAGCTTTGGATTTGGCCCTGCCTCTGCGTGTAGGTCGCTGAAGGGCGTCTGTGTTTTGCTCGGACAGGACGGGGTTAAAGGAGCCGCTGATTCGGGGGCTCTGGCGCACTCAGGCCGGGGGGGGGGGGGAGGGAGGGGCACGGAGTGAGGGGCGGGCCTGCGTCGGCAGAGGCGGCGTGACGTTGCACCAGCGTGAGGCGCCGGCCGGCGAGATGTTGCACCAGCCTGAGGCGCGCCGTGCGTTCTCCCGGGGAAGTTATCCCTGGATCCCGGGAACCTGGCAGTGGCGGGCTGCACAGGCTCCCGGAAGGTGGGGTGTGGATAGTGACCTGTGCTCGCACACAGGCTTCTTGGTGGCGGCAGCAGCAGCCTTAGCGTCTCCCGCCCGTCTCTGGGGTCCGCGCTTTTAGCCGCGGCTCGCGCCCGTCTCTGGGGTTCGCGGTTTTAGCCGCGGCTCGCGCCCGTCTCTGGAGCTCCTTTAAGCAGCGCTCTTAATCCCCTCTCCTCACGCACCAGGAAACAGAAGTAAGAAAAAGTCTCTTGCCTCTTCGGCAGGTGCAGACTTTTCCCCGGACTCCCTCCTGGCTAGCCGTGGTGCACTAACCCCCTGCAGGCTCTGTTCACGCCGCCAACCCCAGTCCTCTCCCTGCGCTCCGTCCGAAACCGAAACCCGAGCCTCAGAGCCTCAGCTCGTAGCCCCGCCCGCCCCGGCGGGTGAGCAGACAAGCCTCTCGGGCTGGTGAGTGCCGGTCGGCACCGATCCTCTGTGCGGGAATCTGTCCGCTTTGCCCTCCGCACCCCTGTGGCTGCGCTCTCCTCTGCGGCTTCGAAGCTCCCCGCTCCGCCTCCCGCAGTCTCCGCCCGCGAAGGGGCTTCCTAGTGTGTGGAAACCTTTCCTCCTTCACGGCTCCCTCCCACTGGTGCAGGTCCCGTCCCTATCCTTTTGTCTCTGTTTATTCTTTTTCCTTTTGCCCTACCAGGTACGTGGGGAGTTTCTTGCCTTTTGGGAGGTCTGAGGTCTTCTGCCAGCCTTCAGTAGGTGTTCTGTAGGAGTTGTTCCACGTGTAGATGTATTTCTGGTGTATCTGTGGGGAGGAAGGTGATCTCCGCGTCTTACTCTTCCGCCATCTTCAAGGTCCCCCCCAAGACTTTCCCTTTTGACCAAACATGATTTAGGCTCCTCTAAGTCCTCTTTTTGACCTGCTCATGGGCTCTGTCCTTGGCCCATTTAGTCAGGTTTTAGTAAGAATCCTGCTGGGTCATTTCATCGAAAATCTCCTCACCTTTGATGATCTGATCAAATTCCTAAGCCCCACTCTTGGTATCCTATCATCCTTACCCGCCTTCGGCAAAAATCCTATCAAGTCGGTTTAGCCAGAATCCCCCTCGCCTTGATGTTTCCTCTTAGTAATTTTCCATCCACTGACCCTCACCCTGCTCCTTGGCTATAAATCTCCACTTGTCCTTGTTGTGTTTTGAGTTGAGGTTAATTTCTCTGCTTTACTCCCAGATCCCTCCTTGAATAAAGTCTGTCTTGCCATCTTTAACAAGTGTCTGAATAATTTTTTCTTTAACAGAGTTCAAAATCATGAACTGAGCAAAAAAAAATTGAACTCAAGCAAATTTGAAGTAATTATTCACAGAAATCACGGAACAACAGAGGGGGGAATCTGCATTTTACAAATGGGTTGGGCAGTGGTTCTTTCAAAGGAAAAAGTCGGAACAATGACTTTGGTTGATCTTTGGTCCTGGAGTTATAAAGGCAGGAACACAAATGGTTGCTATTAACATAGCCTCGGGGAAGAAAGAAGAAAGAAACTAATGTTGAATTTCCAATATTGCTGTGTCTGCTCTGATATTCTGGAAAGCAAGATAAAAATGGAGGGGACAGTACAAATCTGCATTTCCCCCTCATAGAATGCCTTTCCTGCTATTTTCATTTGGCCTCAAGGTTTTGGAGAGATCAATACAGATACTTTCCAGGGAAGGAAATAAGACAAGAACATGCACCCTGTTGGAGGTGTTTAGAATATTGAATAGTTTTTGACATAAGTTGATGGAGAGGCAAGGTATTACTCTCCAAGGAGGGAATTGCTACTAGAGTGTGAAGCTCATGGGGGAAAAGAAACTAAATGAAAACTGGAAGGAGAATGAGTGGAGATTTTCACTCCTCCCTACTTCTCAAGTTCACAAATAGGATGGTGAGTTGAGAACACAGGAGCTCAGAAACAGCACCTTCCTCTGATGAAAACGGTTTCCCACCCCATCATCACTACAGCAGAGGGCAATGAAAATGCCTCTGCCTCGATTTTAAATCAAAATTCATTCTTTAGGGTAGTATTTGCTTTCCTTCCCGTTTCATTTGATGGTTGCACTGCTGACACGGATTCACAATGGTTATTAAAATATTCACTGCAAAGAGCTGGTGTGAGCTCATTTACTGCTACTCCTTCACGCATCTGGATTAACCTTTCTCAAGCAATCACAGCATTGTAAACACCCCTCAGCATTAAATACAAAACAGCAGTGTGCAGGTTTAAACGACAACGCTTCAGCATTGTTTCTGGCCCAATGCGTGACTTGTTTCATTTAGCAGTTTCTGCATTCCCCCACTGTTTAACAATCACGCACAGCTGAAAGCTTTGCCCTCACTTTCTTTCCCTTGTTTAATGAGGCCCAGGATAAAATACTCTCTCCTTCCATTTTTCCCTTAAAGGTCAAGACTTGAATCAGAATCAAATTTGGAAGGTCAGTGTTCAAATGTGACTGCTTTAGCTTACATAGTGCCAAGAAAAATCGGAAGTCGGTTGCATAGAGAGTGGCAAAAATTAAGTCGATGTTGGTTAAGAAACTTGTATGTATTAATGCACCATTGTGGCTGAGAATTTAAACTCCTAAAAGTCAAGAAAGTCAAAATTATGATCCTCCCAGCTACGGTTATTCATTCTTTGCACACATGACAGTATTTTATGTACTACATTTGCTGTTATATTTATATAGAATAGGCCAAGTTATAGTTACTAGGGGAAGCATAACTTTTCATGTCTAACTTTCCTGCATTCTAATTCTTCAGCACAATTAGCATTCGCCTTCCTTTACTTTCCCCTCATTTTGTTTCTCAAAGGAAAAAAAAAATGAGATGACCTTGTATCTCCCTGTTTTAACTGTTCACTGACCTGTGGGACATATTCTGTATTTGTGGGTCAGGGTGACCGTAATGTAGAAAATTTCCTTTGTTTGGGAGAAGAGCTTTCTGCAGCTTGCAGAAGGCGAGCAGAAACTCGATGGAGCTCTCCGGGGTCCTGATGCTCTGTCTTCGTACTGTTCCTAGATTTGTATGTGCTGCCTTATGTTTAGTTTGGCAGATAAGGTAAGATTTAAAGGTAAAAACGTAGCAAATAATAGAGTACAGGTCTGTGCAGTTTCAGAGTAAATATTTAAGAGAAAATAACCAGTTTTTACTAGATTGGACATTGTTCTATTTTCAGAAGAGAAAGTGTAACAGGGAAGAACAAAATCTGACTCCGTGTTGGATCTGTTTCTTTTACTTTAACCTTTGCTCTCTGTTGCTTTTCGTTACTATAATCACTAAAAGGATGCTGTCTATAGCTATTGGCATATATAATGGCCTCTGTCGGGGAACACTGCTCCTCTGCCTAAATGTTAAACTAAAGTGCCTTTGTTCAGCCCACAGGGAAACATTCTGACCCTTGCCCACTTGTGAATGGCTGCAAGAAAGGAGAAATTAATACATCCGCTTCCCAAGGCTGGTCAAACCAGGAGATGTTTTGCAAGACTTATGGTCTTTTTACTTTACTTCCTCACCTCCTCCCTCTTCTCTGGTCTATAAAAGAAACTAGCACCCAGACCCTGATAAGATGGTACTCTAGGACACTAGTCAGCCATCCTCTCAGACGCCTGGCTTTCTGAATAAAGTTGCTACTCCCTGCCTCAACATCTCATCTCCCGATTTATTGGCCTGTCTTGCAGCAAGCAGAGTGCGCTTGGACTCAGTAACAAAAGTGCTTTGGAATACTTGGTACAGATCATCTCAAGCCACCTTAATCAAACTGGGTAATTAATGTGTGCTTAGAGACAAGAGGTTTATTCAGAGTCACCTTCAGGCTCTATGTATTCAGCATCAGGTAGCTGGTGGTAGAAGACATTTTGGAGCAGACGGATCTGGATTCAAATCTTGATTCTGATAGTTATCCCCCTATAACTTTTGAAAATGTGGACTCATCAGCACTGTATGAGAGTGTCTGTTGCTCTGTGCCACCTACATTACCTTATTAAACCCCTGGATCCTTGCCAGTCTGATAATAAATACTGGTATTTATTCGGTACCATTATATTTCTATTATGAGTGAACTTGGGCATTATTTCATTCATTTAAGAGTGATATTTATTTCTTGAAAGTGAACTGTGTGTTCATATTTTTTGCCATTTTTCTGATGTCTTATTAGATTTTTGAAACTGATTCATAGAAATTCCATATATTAAATGGAAGATAAACCTTTACGACATTGTTGTATTTTTCCTCCAGTTTTTCATGTGTTTTCACTTTGCTTGGTGAATCTCGCCATGCAGAAGTGTTTGCTATGTAGGTAGCTAGATGTATCCACTTAACAACCTTAGGACTTCTGAGATTTCAAATCATGATTAGAAAGGTCTTCCCCCTCTGAGATGATGGTAAATTCTCCAAAGATGTCTAGTACTTCTGTAGTCACTCCCTTCCTTTAGAAACACACCCCCACACACCAAAACCCCCCACAAAACCCTACGCCTCCTAAAGGTGGTTGAGGTACAAATATCGAAAGGAAAAAGGAAGCCCTTCTGGCGCAGACACAATTGAAACAGACCTTCCCGCTTGGCTCTGAGAGGTTTCTCCTTGAATCCGCTTTCCGAGGTCATCTGGTCCTGCCCCTGCCTCCCTCATCTACTGCTCTTGAAGTGGAAGGCGGCTGAAGTTGACAAAGGTGTTATGCAGGTTATAATTGAGGGTAATGTCTCCCTCCTGCCCACCGATGGTAGTAAAATGAGGACATGATATTCGTTTGTGCAGGGCTGTAGAAAGCACTTGGAGGCACATACACTGTGGAATAGATCTGATATCATGAACTTTAAGGTTAAATGCCTTCGCAGTGAGTTACCTGTGCAAGTAAATTAAATCAAACATTTAACGTTAGCTATGCGGGTTACTTCATTTATGAAGGGTAAATAGTGGAATTTCAATATAATTGCTTAGCTTCTGGGTGGTGGAGATCTGGAAAGGGTTCCTGTTGTAGATACCCTTCTAAATTGCTTAACGAAAGCATCCATGCATATTAATAACTTATTTTCTCACCTTTTCAGTGTGGTAATGAAATGCCTGCAGGGGGCAAGTAATATAAATTAGCTACTTATTTGATTAGTTAAAAAAACACAAAACAAAAAAATGATCATCCTTCCTTGTAACTATGAAAGTAACATAGTTTATAAAGGAAATACTAAATACTGATTGCTTAAAGAATGCCAAAAAGATTAAAAAAATTTTTCCCCCAGATAAAGAGATTTTTCAGAGCTTGGGATATTTTAATTTTCATCACTGTCAAATATTTACATTAAGATCGCATAGCCATTGTCAAATATATGCTACACTGCTCTCCGAAGTTGCCATTTTTATTATAGCAGAATTACACTTTTCTAACACCACACTCAACCTGATGGGGTCAGGTTGAGGTTCCTTGATTGGTGGTGGAAAGAATGGGAATGTGGCATTTATGGCTTATTCAACAGACTCGTGCAATGTCCAGCGATTGGAAAATAATGATTTATAAACTCCCAGTGAGCACTGTACTGAGTTCAGGAACTCTAACACAGTATCAATTATTTATTAACCACTAAGCTAAAGAATTAGCTTTACAGCATGAGATTGGTACTCTGTGCTTTTGACCCATAACCATGGGATCTACATTTTGGAATGATTCACGAATGTCATGGGTTTCAAAGCCCAAGTTTTCTCCGAGGGTTGGAAAGCCGTAGAAGGTGGGACTGGAATAATTGTGCAATATTTCCCACTGTGGAAATGTCACAGAATGAATATTAATCTGACTTCATATTGCATACAATCAATTTTTTCCTGTAAAAGCTAAAGTTACCTGTAGGAGAACCTGGTATCACGTATAAAACAGATGTAGTCGTGTCCCCCATATCACGTGTACGTGGCATTCAGCCACGGACCTTGAATTTCCTGAGACTTCAGTGTGTATCTTTCCTTTACAGCTTAGCTTCTTGTAAGTGAGTGAAGCATTAACTCCCATATTTTGACCTCCTCAAAGGAAAAGTCTCTTAAAATGCCAAGTTATAACCCCTACAAGGTTCAACTCAACAGTCTTTAAAAGTAATAGCCCAAAGCGGTAATTTATTGTTAAGAAAGAAGAAATGAAACAGAGTGAAGTCTCTAAATTGACTGCATTAAAATGGAATCTCTCTTCCCTGGCTCTCTTTCTAGATTTAATGGTTAATCAACTATTAACATTTTCTAGTTATTTTAGGCTATGCCTGTACTTTACTGCCACATGTTTTAGAATTATAAAATAAGCATATAAATAACTTCTAATGTGAGCAAAACCCTTTTATTAGATTAGCTGTTGACAGAAACAAGTTTTCTTAAAAGGGCAAAGGAGTTACGTGGGTTTTTTTTGCGGTACGCGGGCCTCTCACTGTTGTGGCCTCTCCCGTTGTGGAGTACAGGCTCTGGACGCGCAGGCTCAGTGGCCATGGCTCACGGGCCCAGCCGCTCCCCGGCATGTGGGATCTTCCCAGACCGGGGCACGAACCCATGTCCCCTGCATCAGCAGGCGGACTCTCAACCACTGCGCCACCAGGGAAGCCCCAGTTACGTGAATTTTATGTGACTTAATCAGCCAGATTTCTGGGTGTGATTTTTAAGATGCATTACCATCATTGCAGCTGAATTTAACACCTAATTCTTGCTTGCATGTACGAGACTCATAACAATAGGTCTCTTTTGGATATGGAGAGAGCAAAATTCTCTCTGCTTCCTCTTTCCAACTTCCTTCCTTAGGAAATGTAAAGCTCATCAATGGCAAAATCAGTGTCAAATATTTTTCTAGTTGGGTATAGGAACAAACCGTCTTTATATGTGGCATACAAGTATATCAGTCGCGGCCATATGTATGGTCATCTGTTAGTGTTTTGTCTTCTAGCACACCTGAATTTTCATAATTTACGCTGGATCTGCTAGGCTGAGTGCCAGTGGTTTGCAGGCATTCAGTGCCGCAAAGCAGACTGTGCATATGCAGTGGGACAGCTTGTTTTGGTGGCCTGGGCCACGACCCCTTTCTCAGAGAATCAATCCTTACCTTCCTGACCATAGATATGGGCCACAGCGATCATCTTGATAGCATGTTGTCACTTTTCTTTGCAAAAGCAGCTCAGAGCAGTAGTGAATAGCAGACCGTAGTGGGTAAGTCAGGTTTGCTCTTAGAGACAAAAACCAACATGTAGAGAACAACATGGGGTGGGGAGAGGTGCTTTGCTCTCTGATCTCTTCCCAGGTCTTGGATCTAGTTCTTTATGAGGCTTGGTTACATTAAGTCCTTTTAGAGAAAATTCCTCCTTGCGACTGAGCTAATTTGAGTGGATTTCTGTGTCTTACAACCAAAAGTAACTTGACTAAGTCAAAGGGAATAGTGATAGAGTGGATAGCATCCCTTTTCTTGGCATTCCTCCTTTCTTACGAAGTCAAGGCAAACAAAAAACAGTAAGAGAACCGATTGTTGTATCATTTCAAGGTTATTTGAAGAAGTTTTAATACTGACAAAAACTCTCTCCTCTGACTAAGCTTGAGTCAGGATTCTCTGAGCCCTCAACTGACTAGGCCATGAACTTGGGCTCTGTCCTTGGATGGCTTAGTTCAGGTTCATCAAGAATTCTGTTAAATCAATTCAGCAAAAATTCCTCATCCTCTGTATCTGATCAAATTCCTCATCCCCCACCCTAGGTCGTTTCCCACTCTGATCTACTTTCAACAAGAACGTTGAGTCAGTCTAGTAAGGATCCTTCTAGCCTAGATGTTTCCTCTTAGTAACTTTCCATCCACTGGCCTTACACTGCTCCTTGGTGGTTAAGTCTTCTCTTTCTCTTACCTTTGTTCTATTCAGAGTTGCGCTCAGTCTCTCCTTGTTAGGGAACCATTGACTGAAACTGCCCGCCTTGGCCAGGCATGATAATAACTACTTGCATGAGTTGTCTCGCAACAGGAAGTCCCCATAAGAAACATGCCGCTGCCACCAAAAACTAACTGGGAGAATCCAGGAAGGGCCACAAGAAGGGAAGAGACAGCCCATAATATGTCCTGCCAACCTCCCAGAAACCCTCACACTGGAAACCATTTTGACTGAGAGATTCAAGCACCGCCAGGAAGGGCCTTGAATCAGACCAAATATGGGCACAGGCAATATAATTGGCCAGAGGCAACTTGGAAAGCTAACTGCATCACCATAAAACTTGAGACTTGAGCCATGTGGCAGAGCAGTCCTCCTGCGTTCCCTGACGCTGCTGTTCTCTGCCCGGGAGTCCCTTCCCAATAAAGTCTCCTGCTTTGTCAGCACGTGTGTTTCCTTGGACAGTTCATTTTCAAGTGTTACACAAGAGCCCGCTCTTGGGTCCTGGAAGGGGTCCCCCTTCTGGTACCATCCCCTACTGCAGGACTCCCATTGCAGGACCCCCCTGAATAAAACCTTCTTTACCATCTTTAAAAAGTATCTAAATAATTTTTTCTTTAACTACATACCTACATGGAATGTATCCATCTCAAGCTTCCTCACGAAGAGAGTCTTTTAAAGAAATGAGTTTCCAACAAATCTCTGGGGAGGAGTGCTTGACCCTTGGAGGAAAGTGTTTCATGTTCGTTTAGCGTTACCTAGGAAGGTAAGACGCATTTAGCGTTGAGGAATAGGTGAGATTGCAAGGCAGCAATGAATCAAGAGGAGTGGTTGATGGCAAAAGTTAAGGATTTTATTATCACAACTTGATAAAAACTTGGTACCCTCCAAATTAATTTTTGAACAACACGAGACAACATCAAAATGCCAGCTGAGCATTTAGCACGCTGTATCATTAAATCTGTCGCGAGACTTTGCTTTCCTGAGTAACCCAAATCGGGATCCGGCAATGACATGCATCATTTCTGACATGCGTCAGAAAATTCCATAAGAATTTATGGAACTGTTTTCCTTCCCTTAGACTGTGGTGTTAGGATCCAGAGCATTGTCTGGATGATATTTTGTGCCTATTATCCCCCCAAATGATGCTAAAGTGAATTCATTAATTTTTAACCTGAAGACACTTTAATTCAGAATATGAAAGGTTAGTTTGAAAATAAGGTATGATACAAAGGGGATGGCAGGCACCCTGGCGTGCAGTAGATTGCCTCTGATCTTTTGCAATCCAAACGAGAGAGGCTGCTGTTCAGTTATGGATGAAAAGGCTCATTATCTCAAAGATAATTGCCCAGATGCCATACCAGTGAGGTCACACTAAACAGGGCTGTGGTTTCTGAACCAAATACTTGAGCTAATAGTTAAAGGTGTAGGGAATCATTTTTAATGTGCTGTAGAGAACAACCAATAAATACTTCCCTTAGCCAAAAGGTTTAACCATTCCTGGAGACTGGGTGGAGCTACATTGTGAATTTGCAATAATTAGGAAGAAAGGAAAAACAACTTTTTCATTCTAGAATGTGGTCACATGTTTTCTCTACTGTTCAAGTTTTGTTGGACTTTTCTCCAAATGTGCAAATACTTCTGTCAACTTTTAAAGAAAGTCATGCAGCACATGTGAAATAAAACTCATATTTTATGGCAAGACAAAAAAAAAATTTAAACATAAAAAATTCCTCTCTGCCCTTTGCTCAGTCATAACTAGCAACATTCTCCTAGCATCAACAAGATGACTCCTTAAGAGACAACATTCTTTCCTGATCTTGTAAGGGGTCACATGACCTACCACAATGATGATTAGATGTGGGTTATGTAAACTGCCGGTAACACATCTTTTGATATACAGCACTCTGTCTCCAAAATCTTATTTACCTGTGCCTTGACTCTTAATAGGCAGAACTGTTCTCAGAGCTTTCTGAGATGCTCTTCCTGGGTTATAATTCTCAAATTTGGCTTGAATAAAGTTTTCCATTTCTTTCTTAGGCCGATTAATTTTTCATTGACACATGAAAGGATAAGGAGTAAAATATTTTAATATATTTTCGTTGTAGTCTACATTCTTAAGCTAAGCCTTTATGTTACAAGGTTTGTGAATACATTTGAAATGTTGAAGCCATAGACATTGACATTTTCTGGAAAACTGCAATACAGTGGGTGAAGGCAGGGCTGAAAAAAAAATAACAAGTGAGAATCTGACCTCTTACTTCAGTCTCTGACGCTTCCAAGTAAATGTTATGCCTGCTTGGTTTTTTTTTTTTTTTTTTGCTTGCTTGGTTTTTTTTGAATTGCATCGTCTCATAATGACTCGGCAGGTGGTGCTATCTCAACTGAAATTAAATTTTATAGTTAGTCACAGGGTCTTTTTCTGTTAGAAAAGCTATTAACACTTTCAAAACTAAGCCAATGTAATGTGGGTTGTGAGGTTTGTATATGATAAAGATCAAGACTGACCATCCGTAATCGTATGTATAATTTCGTCCTGTTCCATTTTGCAATTTGTGGAGCAGACAATTAAGAGCAGCAATATCTATAGTAAAAACCAAGTGTGGGGCTTCCCTGGTGGCGCAGTGGTTGGAAGTCCGCCTGTCGATGCAGGGGACGCGGGTTCGTGCCCCGGTCTGGGAGGATCCCACATGCCGCGGAGCGGCTGGGCCCGTGAGCCATGGCCGCTGAGCCTGCGCGTCCGGAGCCTGTGCTCCGCAACGGGAGAGGCCACAGCAGTGAGAGGCCCGCGTAACGCAAAAAAAAAAAAAAGAAACCAAGTGTGGACTTTTGAGCATTTGCAGATAAGCACAAGGAGAGAGAATTTGGATAAAGTCTGGTGTGGGATATGGAATCTACTGGAACACAGAATGAGACAAATTAGCATCATAGAACCGACACAGTGAAAGAATCTTTTTCTCCAAGCTGAGACTGGCTTAAGGCTTTATCGATTTTTCCTTTGTGAGATGACTTAGAACTTTAGTACAGGAATTGTAGAGGATTTTTCTTATTGTAAATAATTTTTTAATATGGAGTGTATCTAGTTATCAGCCACACTGGAGTCGTTTTTTGGAAAAGACTGTTTGTAATGAAACCCTTCCCTCCTTTTGGGTGACAGACCCCTTCTTCATGACACAGTGACACAGTGAGTCAGTATCATTTTCCTGGCCACAGTGATTGATTCAGTCATGTGCCAAGCTAGGTTGTCTTCTGGATGAAAGTGATGGGGAATTATCCACGTCCTCTCTTTTGTGGGATTGTAAGCTTTTGCCTGCAGACATGCCTCCAGCAATGTCACCCTTCACAAGGAGAAACCTTGAGAGAGTGAACCTGATGCCCAGGTCCGGGCTAGCCCACGAGTCTTGATACTTTCTAAATTCCTAGCTCTAGTCCTGGAGGTCCTCAGGGCTGCCCTGCTTTCTTGGAGCACTTCTCATTCTGTGGCTACCACAAGCGTGATGGGGTTTAGGACACATTACCCTAATGTCTGGCAACTTGGCATGTTGACTATTTCGAGCTAAAAGAGTTTGAGACATGGTAGGTGCAGGAAGGACTTTCTGACTTTCCCCTGAATCAAGTCATGAAACACTCATGGGAGAGATGCCCTTCTTATGTCCGGAAGAAAGGAGCATCCTTATCTCCAAAGAAGAAAAGGAACTCAGGGAGGGGCTAAAACCAAGCAGGACACTGTGGGGTCCTCCTGAGCACAAGAACCTCTCTTGTCCCCAGTTTCTGATTTGCAGGATAAAGGCTTCAGCCTTCTAGACTTTCCTGAGTACCAAAGAGCAGATTCCAACAGTTACTAATCAGGGAAGTAAGGGAACGCAGAAATAAAGGAGAAGCAATAAAGTGCAGAAGCAATAAAGTGCAGCTATTAAAGCAGGATCCTGGTTCCTCCTTAAGGGATATACATAACAATAGCTTTGAGTTCTTCTGCAGGAACTAAGGCTCCCACCGAGGTAGAGGATGGTAACTTCAGGCTGAGCTCAAGATTCCTGGAGAACTGCCTTGCTACCTTACCACCAAGCGATCAGAAGGAAGCCACACACCCTGCAGCCCTCACCCCAAAGTTTACCTATAAAAACCTTCCCCCAAAGCCATTGGGGAGTTTGGGGATTTTGAGCATGAACCACCCGTTTTCCTTGCGTGGCCCTGCACTAAATATTTCTCTGCTCCAAACTCTGACATTTTGGGTTGTTTGGCCTCACTCTGTGTGGGGCACGTGAACTTGTGTTTGGTAACAGGATCTGAACCAACAGGCCATGCTAACGTTCTCCCAGTTTACTACAGTTAGCTCAGTTTTGTCCTGTCATATCTTTCTATGACTTTTCCCCTCTTTATCAAGCCTAGCAAAAAACCACACAGGTTTAACTGTTTCTTCAGGTCTCTGTTTCCTTATGAAGACTCCCATGTCATGTAGAACTTATATTAAATAAATTTGTATGCTGTTAATCTGTCTCTTGCTACAGGATTCCCAGTGGAGAACTAAAGAAGAGAGAGGAAAAGATATTTTCCTCCCACAGAGGAGTTTTATGATACTCCTTTTAAAATCGGTTTGTCTTGGTTTCTGCTAATGGCAGTATACTAAGGCCAGTCACCTAATATCTTCATGAAAGAGATAAGATCTACTGAGGGGAAGCAGACTGCGCCACCCTAAAATGTGCCGTGTTGGCTTGTGGACTGTTATGAGGTGAAGGCATTTAAGACCCAGCAGACTCAGGGAAAGCTTGTTACTTCTCCCTTAACTGCCTAAAAGAATTTAGACGGGGGGTCTGTACCAGAAAGAGAGCTATTTCCAGAGATAACTTCTTACATCAGAAGAACTTACCTGCATGGCAGGGCAAACACTGGTCTACAAAACGTTTGCTTTTCTCATCTTCCTGTGAGTTATCCTCCTCCTCTTTGCAGCCTCAGGTCCGTGTCCCCTTTTTCCTTGGCTCCGGGTGGTATATAAACATTAGTTGCTGACTACCATTGAGTCTCATGTCTCTGTGGGGCTCTCACATGGATATAGTTAAATTTGTTTTTCTCCTGTTGATCTGTCTTATGTCACTTAATTAGCAGACCAGCCAGAGATCCTAGAAGGGAAGAAAGGAAACTTCTTCCTTCCCAACAATATTCAAGGGGAATCTCTCAGCTTGTTGCCGCTTACCTACACCTGGAACCATTCTTGCTTTCTTCTCTCTTGAGTCAGAAGAGGAAGTGTCCCTTCTCACACATGACACCCTCTGTCCTGTGTCAAGACTTTCTCATGCTTTTCCTTCTGCCCAGCATACTGTTTTCTATTCACTTCCTTTCATCTTCAACTCCCCAGAGAATTCTGAACCACAGAATTCCGGGGCTTCCTCCCCATATTATCCTCTTACTATGTATGGTTTTATATCCCTCACACTCATCCCAATTATGTTTATGTTCTCATGTGTTGGCTAACATTTTCTCAGTCTCCTCTACTACAGTGGAAACTCTGTGAGAGCAGGGACCATCATTTATGTTACTCTAGCACCTAGCTCATTTTTAAGGCATTGATTAAATTAATAAATAAACATTCTTTTTGCTCTTGCTGAAGATAATTACCTAATCAGAGTGAACTTCCACCATCAATTACAATTATGATTCAATTCCTTAAAATGGGAAAATCTGAGAAAAAGTATACACGGGACTGATTTCATTTGGTTGACTATCAAACTCCCCTTGTCTCCCATCCCTGCAAACAGAACTTTGAAATTTTCCAGATGTTGGGCCTCCATTTGCTTGGGAGAGCAGGAGGGGTACCCTCCTCAGCACAAGCACCGTTCAGATTAGTAGAAGACAACACTGATAGCTCTATTCCCTTTGCCAATGACTCAGGAATAAGCATGGCTAGGGAGGCTTGTTGGCCTGCTCTGTGGAAGTTTCCCTCTCTCTTAAGAAAGGGGGTCCAAGGAGTTAAAAAATGACTAAAGAAGATATTTTAGGAGATACAAACAAACTTTATTTAACACTTCATGAAGTGAGCAGTCTCCATTAAGAAAACTGCAGGGAATAGCTTCAAGACGGCGGAGGAGTAACACGTAGAGGTCACCTTCCTCCCCACAGATACATCAAAAATACATCTACGTGTGGAACAGCTCCTACAGAACACCTACTGAACGCTGGCAGAAGACCTCAGACTTCCCAAAAGGCAAGAAACGCCTCACGTACCTGGGTAGGGCAAAAGAAAAAAGGAAACACAGAGACAAAAGAATAGGGACGGAACCTTCACCAGTGGGAGGGAGCTGTGAAGGAGGAAAGGTTTCCACACACTAGGAGCCCCTTCGTGGGCGGAGACTGCGGGAGGCGGAGCGGGGAGCTTCAGAGCCGCGGAGGAGAGCACAGCAACAGGGGTGCGGAGGGCAAAGCGGGGAGATTCCTGTACAGGGAATCGGTGCCGACCGGCACTCACCAGCCTGAGAAGCTTGTCTGCTCACCTGCTGGGGCAAGTGGGGGCTCTGAAATGAGACTGGGGCTTTGGAGGTCAGATCCCAGGGAGAGGACTGGGGTTGGCTGAGTGAACACAGCCTAAGGGGAGCTAGTGTGCCACAGCTAGCTGGGAGGGAGTCCGGGAAAGTGTCTGGTACTGCCTAAGAGGCAAGAGACCATTGTTTCGGGGTGCAAGAGGAGAGGGGTTTCAGAGCACCGCCTAAAGGAGCTCCAGAGACAGGCGTGAGCCGGGGCTATCAGTGTGGACCCCAGAGACGGGCATGAGACGCTAAGGCTGCTACTGCCGCCACCAAGAAGCCTGTGGGCAGCACAGGTCACTGTCCACACCTCCCCTCCCGGGAGCCTATGCAGCCCGCCACTGCCAGGGTCTCGTGATCCAGGGAAAACTTCCCCAAGACAACACATCCTGCCTCAGGCTGGTGCAACGTCACGCCGGCCAGGCTCGCCCCGCACTCCGCGCCCCTCCCTCCCCCCGGCCTGAGTGAGCCAGAGCCCCCGAATCAGCGGCTCCTTTAACCCCGTCCTGTCTGAGCGAAGAACAGACGCCCTCCAGCGACCTACACGCAGAGGCGGGGCCAAATCCAAAGCTGAACCCCAGGAACTGTGTGAACAAAGAAGAGAAAGGGAAATCTCTCCCAGCAGCCTCAGGAGCAGCGGATTAAAGCTCCACCATCAACTTGATGTACCAGCATCTGTGGAATACATGAATAGACAACGAGTCATCCCAAATTGAGGAGGTGGACTTTGGGAGCAACTGTAGACTTGGGGTTTGCTTTCTGCATCTAATTTGTTTCTGGTTTTATGTTTATCTTAGTTCAGTATTTAGGGCTTATTATCATTGGTAGATTTGTTTATTGATTTGTTGCTTTCTTCCTTTTTTACATATGTATATATATTTTTCCCTTTTTCTCCTTTTGTGAGTGTGTATGTGATGCTTCTGTGTGTGATTTTGTCTGTACAGCTTTGCTTTTACCGTTTGTCCTAGGGTTCTGTCTTTCCTTTTTTTTTTTAAACTATAGTTTTTAGTGCTTGCTATCATTGGTGGATTTGTTTTTTGGTTTGGTTGCTCTCTCTTTCTTTTTTTTTCACCTGTTTATTTTTAATAATCTTTAAAACATTTTTATTTTAATAACTTTATTTTATTGTATTGTATTTTTCTTTCTTTCTTTTTTTCCTCCCTTTTCTTCTGAGCCGTGTGGCTGACAGGTCGACTGCAGTGAAGGAGCAAATTTAGAGATGATTTCCTAGCTACAATGTGGCCAACAGAGAGTTTATAGCAAAAAGGTAGTGCTGTCACGCACAGTTTGGAATATGATGATGACATTGTTCTTATGATGATTACAATCTATTTCTGCTGGATGTGAATGGTCCAGCCAACTGGGGAAGTGTTCTCACACTTGGACTCTGTCCACTTTCCTGCTGTGGTTCACTTTCTTGTTCTCTACCTGTTCTGTCCTGGCAGCCTATCAGATTGAAGTTATGAAGCCTCGTGGCTTAGTTAATGCCTCCAGTTAAGCTAGGGGAAGAAAGCAGGAAGCAGCAGACTGGCTTCCTAAGCAGGTTTAAAGCGGGTAAGAACACCCTTAACAGACGGCAGTTTGACTCGTGGAAAAGTCAATCGCTTCCTTTCATTTCCAGCAGGTATTGAGAAGAGCTGGATGAAGAGTCCACAGAGCAGGCTGGATAAAATACCACTGAGCGTAGAGAGAGGGAACAAGGAACTTCTGAGCCACATCAGATCAAAGGATGTTTGAGGCTGGGTTAGCACTGGAGCACTTCAAAGTGTGACGTGAGCCCCTCTGCCCGTCTCCAGCCTCAAATGCTGATCCATCATTCTGGGATAAGCTTTCATATGCAAAGCAAAAATGAGAACTGGCTTTCCCAAGAAATGCCTTGTTATTTCTTGTCTTTCATTAAGCTGGGACCTGAGAGCACCGAGACAGGAAAAATATAATGATGAAGTCAAGCTGATTTTTTTGTGGAGCTGAAGCTCTTGTTAAAACTCAGAGGCTTAAGTGTGGCTGGTGACTGTTTAAAACGATTATTTCAAATGGTAGCCTTGCTTCTCCCTGCTGAACTCATTTACTGATTATCTCACTCTGGTTTGGAATTTCTGAATAAAGAAATGAAGGATGAAGAAAGAAGAAATGGAGGAGTATATGAATAAAAGGCCATCGCTGGAACTTTAATGTTATGAGCTTGCAATGCCATATTGAACAGGAAAAAAGGAAGAAGAAAGCTTTCTATTCAGTGACCGTTTGAAGCTCACCAATGTGCAATATGTTTTCATCACATTGAAGGCATCTGACAATAGAAACGTGATATGCAGTTTCTTTCTTGCTCTCTCTCTTTTTAAAATTGCATGGCTGAGGTATATCATTCTGCTGTATCGTGACCGTGACTAGAAAACACTTGGAGTATTTTAAAGCCACAACAGATGGAAGGGCTTCAGCTGAACGGAGTAAAACTGAGGAGGTTTTTGGTCTCCTGATTCAACTTATTCACAGGAAGAAGGGAAGAGATAACTATAAAAATAAATAAAAAATGCATTTGTCTCAATAGAATACAGACAAATGCACAGAGCAGCAACTGTAATATTGTAGTCAAATTACATTTAAAAAATGTTAATCGATTGTAGGTATGTACCACATCTTCTTTGTCCATTCATCTGTCGATGGGCATTTAGGTTGCTTCCATGTCCTGGCTATTGTAAATAGAGCTGCAATGAACATCGGGGTGCATGTGTCCTTTTGAATTATGGTTTTCTCAGGGCATATGCCCAGTAGTGGGATTGCTGGGTCATATGGTAATTCTATTTTTAGTTTTTAAGGAACCTCCATACTGCTCCCCACAGTGGTTGTATCAATTTACATTCCCACCATATTACTCAGCCATAAAAAGGAATAAAATTGGGTCATTTGCAGAGATGTGGATGGACCTAGAGTCTGTCATGCTCTAGGTATGTGAAGTAAGCCAGAAAGAGAAAAACAAATATCATATATTAACGCATATATGTGGAATCTAGAAAGATGGTACAGGTGAACTTATCTGCAGGGCAGGAATAGAGACGTAGACATAGAGAATGGACATGTGGACACAGGGTAAGGGGAGGGTGGGACAAGTTGGGACATTAGGATTGACATATATACACTACCGTGTGTAAAGTAGATAGCTAGTGGGAACCTGCTGTATAGCACAGGAAGTTCAGCTCAGTGCTCTGTGATGACCTAGATGGGTGGGATGGGGGGGGGAGGGAGGTCTAAGAGGGAGGGGATAGAGGTGTACATAGAGCTGATTCACTTCATTGTACAGCAGAAACTAACACAGAATTGTAAAGTAATTATACTCCAATAAAAAATACACAAAAAATAAAAATATCAATCGAGAGTAAGACAAATACAGAGCTAAAACTGCACTCCTTGGATGGGACTCAAACCCAGCCGCACCTCAGATTGGGACTTGAACCCACAGTCTTTTGTTTTTTTAACAAATTTATTTTTGGCTCGTTGGGTCTTCATTGCTGCACGCGGGCTTTTCTCTAGTTGCGTGAGCAGGGACTACTCTTTGTTGCAGTGCACGGGCTTCTCATTGCCGTGGCTTCTCTTGTTGCGGAGCACGGGCTCTAGGTGCGTGGGCTTCAGTAGTTGTGGCACACAGGCTCAGTAGTTGTGGCTTGCGGGCTCTATAGTGCAGGCTCAGTAGTTGTGGTGCACAGGCTTAGCTGCTCCGTGGCATGTGGGATCTTGCTGGACCAGGACTCGAACCCGTGGCCCCTCCATTGGCAGGCGGATTCTTAACCACTGCGCCACCAGGGAAGTCCGATTGAAACTGCTCACCTGGTGTCAGGACTTACTGAAGCTCAGGTTCTTTGTCTCGATGCCGAAATAATTCAGTGCGAGGCAAAGTGATGGGCGAAGAGTGAGTTTATTAACGTAGGATGCTTGTGAGAGGTACAAGCAGGCAGGCAGGGGAGCACAGCCCTGAGAACAAAGAGGGCTACATTTTTACAATCAAAGAGAAAGTAGGGAAGGGAGAAGACCACCTTCTTCCTCATTTTGGGATAGACGTCAAGGTTTACATCATTAGTTTCTCCTTTGACCCTATATGGTCTAACCAGGATTGTCATGGTGCTATTTAAATGATATGTATATTAGCAAAAGGATGGTGAAGTAGACTAAAATATGGTAATTCATCTCATGTTTTGGTATAATGTCCCCTTTCACCTGGTTTTTTTCCCCTTTCACCTGTATTCCTGTCTTGGCTACATGCAGAAACACTACTCTTCAAGGACAGTTAACTCCTTGACTTCATTTCACAAGATTCAGACCCCATGTCTATTGTCTTGTGTTTTAACTATCAGGGTTTTTGGCTTGAGTGTACCTTGTGCTTGAATGCACTTGGTCTTCCTTCAAAGCAGTGTAGATTGTTGCTACGTTACTGGATTCTTTTCTTGAGTGGTCACTACCTTACAACAGTCTCCCAAAATTCCTTAAAATTCCCTTTCTGTCTTTAATCCACTAGTGGGATTTCTAAACTATTTAATTATCCTACTCTATCTCTCTCAGAACTGGTTGCATTAGGTTCAAAGATTTTTGTTTCATTCTGAGCTATTGACAAACTCATTCAAAATTCATTTTCACTGAACAGCACGCTGGATCAAAGTTCCTGATGGGACTCACCCATAGTTTTGATGATAAAAGTGCGTAGGTGAAGCGAACTCATAGACCTCATATATCTTGTTCTTCTTGAGGCACCAAAGGTCAAATACATGGCCTGCGGCATGAAGCAGCCTGCTGAGACCTTCTGCTGTGAAGTTTAAGGTTAGACAACATCCTTGTCCTTCCTCAGTGTCAGAGGGAATACCGGTGAGTCTTTTCCTGAGAAAATGGCCAACAGCACTGCATATCTGGATGGGTTATCAGACTTACTCTCTGAGTCTTTGTTTTCTCATCTATAATGTGGGGATAATAACAGTAAGACTCAGGGGAGTATTGGAGAATTAAATAATCTGTGTAAAGCACTTAGCCTGAGAAATAGCACATGTTCCTTGTCATGATTGTTTTGCTGTCCTTGCTGTATTTATCTGAGCTTTAACATCCTTGTGGTAACAAATGACGATTTTTAATTACCTTTATGCTGAAGAAAGCTGTATGTACAACGTTTTGCTCTTCAAAGTGTTCATTCCTTCAAAGATACTGTTTCATGTGACCACTGTTCTAGAGGATGCTGTGGGATGCATGAAGGAAGTTGTCTCTGACCAAGAATGCATAGGGAGGTTTCCACGGAGGAGTTAATGTTTCCACTGAGTTCTGGTGTACCAGTAGGAGCTGGGGGAGACTAGATGAAAAAGCAGGAAAGATGGTTTGAGGCAGATGGCACATGTGGAAGGACAAGGACCTAAGGACTAGAATTATGCAGTGCAGTGGATAAGTAATTTCCAAGGATGGAGGGGAGGGAGAGGCGAGGGGTAGAAGGTAGTGTCATACATGTACTACAGGCTGGGAGATTATAAAGAATGTCAGTGCGAGGGTAAGCCATGGAGAGCTCTTGAAGGGTTTTCAGAATGTGACAAGACAGCTCGATCATGTTTGTGATTTAGAGTGGGGGTAAGATTGAGAGAGGTGGGAAAGCAGAATCATGGAAATCTGGAAACAATTATTGCAGAGAATTATGTAAGAAATGATGATTTGGGACTAGAGTATTCACACGACTATATATAAAATAGATAACCAACAAAGACCTACTGTAGAGCACAGGGAACTCTACTCAATATCTTGTAATAACTTATAGTGGAAAAGAAGCTAAAAAAGAATATATATATATATATATATATAAACTAGATATATGTAACTATATATATAAAAACTGTATATATATAAAGAATGTATATATAACTGTATCACTTTGCTGTACACCTGAAACTAACACAATATTGTAAATCAACTATATTTCAATAACATTTTTAAAAAATGTGAGAAAAAAGAAATGATGAGACACTGACTTAATACTCCACAAGTGGAGATAAAGAGCTAGGGATCCATAGGAGAGGGATGAAAGGCAGTGTCCAGGAATCTGGGACTTTTCGATGGTGTGGAATTGTGGCGAGAAAGAGGCTTCTGCGCCCAAAAGATAGTAATACGACTGAGTTGACAAAAGGAGACGTGAAATGAGTTATGGCAGGAAGTGGTTTATTTTGGATATGCTGCTTTTGAGGTGCCTAAAGGATATTACCAAACGATTTCTATTAATCACCCTCAGAGCCAAGGGGCTCCCTAAGGGTGTACATGCAAATAAGACTGTCGGTGGGTACACAGGTTTATATAAAAATATATGTACATACTCCAGTCACCAGAAGTATTTAATTGAAATAATTTCTAAACTCAGTTGCGTAGGTTTATTGTCTTGAGCATTAAAAATATTAAATCTGGGCTTCCCTGGTGGCACAGTGGTTGAGAGTCCGCCTGCCGATGCAGGGGACGCGGGTTCGTGCCCCGGTCCGGGAAGATCCCACATGCTGCAGAGCGGCTGGGCCCGTGAGCCATGGCCGCTGAGCCTGAGCGTCCGGAGCCTGTGCTCCGCAACGGGAGAGGCCGCAACAGTGAGAGGCCCGCGTACCGGAAAAAAAAAAAAAAAAAAAAAAAAATTAAATCTATTAGCAGCCCTACTGAGGCCTCTAGAAATCCAGTGACCCAAAATGGAATGATCTTTTGCTCAAGCAACTAATTCAGACAGAATTGTGCCCAAACCAAACAAAATAGACATTAAAACAGGAAAACAAGCTGGTTCTACATAACTTAGTTGATGAAGTCTAATCATATTGGGCCCATTGCTTTAATATCAAGAATACATAGAATTACAATAATAACTCTCCCTCCCTTAAGAATAATTATATATATATATATATATACACATATATATGTGTATATATATATACACGCACACACACACGCGCACACACACACACACACACATAAAGGTTCCCTCACAGGGGCCTATAATTTAACTAATGTAAAGAATAATAAAATTTGGAGGCAGTAGCCTGGCACAATTAGCTGGAAATGAACAGAAAAATGGAACAGAAAAATAATTATTGCGATATTGCGTTATATAAAGGATATTCCTTTTTTTAGGAGACAATGCCAGATTCTTGCTTTGGACACAGAAGACGTCAGCCTTTTACTTGTTCATTGTAATTTGTTGGAAGATAAGGCTTCCTTAATATTTAGTATTAAGGTCTCTGAAACGTTCACCTGTTTAGTAGTTTGGTGTCTTAGCAATTGATCAGTAAATGGCCAGACGTACACAGTATGAAGCGTTTATTTCTCGTGCGTTGAGATCAGACGGGGTAGAGCAGGCGACTCTTCTGGGTTTTGCTGGGATCTCTCTCATGTTCAGGGGCTGATCTACGCTGGCTGTAGGGTGACTGAGCCCTACAACAAGAGCTTCTCAGCCTCCAACGGGCTGGATTGGATGTGTTCTCTGGCAAAGGCAGAAGTGCAAGAGAAGGGAAAAGCTATTCACCCAGGGACAGGCCAAGTGCCCTGTGCACACAACAAGGGGTAAAGCATTAGTAATGGAGGGCTGGGAAGTGCTCTCAGAAGACACATTATTCTTGAGGGAAATTCAGGACCATTGGACATGATTCCTTCTTTTACATTTTATGAAGACTAAATTACATTAGCTATTATGTGTATGTGGAAGTGATTGCTTTTAAAACATATATATAACTTAGAAAATGTTATTATTACCAATTTGCATTTATGATATAATTGATTTGTTAACTCACTGCATTTTAATCAGTAAATTTTTAAATTCTCATTACTTATAGGAGTTTTGAACATGATCTATTATGAAGTAGCAAAAAATACATATACCTATATGTATTAATAAAAATCACATTTTTTGTTATGCTTATTAGAACTCAGGGAAATAACAAATTTGATACTAGTACTTGTTTAAATTGACAAACTACACTAAATCTGGCTTTAGACTGTTACAGCACTTTTCTGTCATGAAACTGCTTGTTCACTTCTCCCAGAAATCAATAATCCTGAGTGATAATATTTCTTGCAAGTCTTTTGATCATTCTTTCTTTTGTAAATAATAGGTAGACATTTTTACTTTAAATTATCTTGGATTTTGACTTTTTTTTATAGACACTGCTACTTTAGGGTAACACTTTTCCTTGTCAAAGTGCAATCTGACAGCTCAAACAGGGATATTCTAATGAGAAGTCATCGCCCTGTATGTAAATGGTTTTCAGTGTTTAAATGGGAGACAGGTGTTTGGATTATCTCCCGCTCAAAGTCTGACCCTGCTTCAAAGATAGCGCCAGGGAACACACGTCACCACTACTAAGAGGGGCTCAGTGTCTCCAACACAGAATCACTGTTTCTCTCGTTATCTGTAATCTCAATTTTGCCATAATAATTGATATTGAATATCATGAAGGATTCTGGCAGGAGACTGAAATAACCTTTAACTGAACATCTGATACATGGAGAGAGTGTTTGTTAATATAGATTTTATTATTATTAACACATCAAGCATTAGCCAAAGTATTATTTATGCCAATATCAGAGCATTACTATAAGACCTGTTTTATTCATATGATTCATAGTCTCTTTTGATTTAAATATAAATTGAATTTACATAAAATGGCTTCATGCCAGTTAATCTAAATATAAGGATAAGATTTCCAGAGACTCTGGGAATATTGTTAAACATATTAAGCATTCTTTGAGAATCAGGATTACAAGTTACATTTAGGAATGTGCTATAAAGCGGAGAGGATAAATCTAAATGACGGAGAGTAAGTTTAAATTCAGACTTATTAATTTATTTTTCTTTAGTTGAAATACAAAAATGAAGCGCAGTGTGAGAACATTCTTTTTTTCCTGGTTGAGGGAAATGTAAGGAAAGTGGGAGTTTTGTGCTCCTTAGGCCCTGTCCTGGGAAGTCCAACTAAGCCAATTTGAAGGTTGTTAAGGCATATTTGCTGATTAGTATATGGGCTTAGAAAACCAAATTCTTAATTTGCTTTTCTGTTGAAAGATGGGCAAAGGAAAACTTCTCAACAGTGTCCTAAGACTTGGGAGAAAGGCACCACGTGGGGAGAAGCTAAGAGCTACTGGAAACTTTGCTCAAAGGTAGTTGGATTCCTCTACGGGGCACTGTTACATTTTGAAACTTGACACTGCCCAATTAGTCTGCTTTTTTAAAAACAATTATAGTCTACTTAGGTTTTTATTTCCTAGCCAATTAAAAAAAAGATTATCATTCCCTTTTCAGCTTTTGTTCTTACCAATTTATAATTTCTGCTTTTATTTTTTTGAATGAAGTTCATTTCTCCCTTCCTCCCCTCCCCCCTTATATAAAAATAATATATGCAGGGTAGACTATTAAGGGAAAAAATAGTGTTGAACCCTGAATACTTCTAATCTGCGATTAGCACTGGCTCTTAAGTTGGCATATTTCATCCCATTTTGTTTAACCTTGTTGAAACTGTCCTATAAATAGATACTTTTATCATGCTTTTTCTTCATAACATTGTATCAAGAACCTTCTCATGGTATTTCCAACATACCAAACATTAAAAATCCGTGTCTATGTCTATATAATATTCTAAGTGTGGATGTGTTTTTACTTTATCTAGGGCAACTCACGTGTGATTTAAAATTTGGGACTCTGTCATTGTTTCATTTTCTTAAGTAGCTAATTGGGTGCTCTTGCTTTATGCAATTTTAAGTTATTTAAAATTTGTTAAAGCAAAATTTAAGCTACGCATGCATTCCATCCTGAAGTCCCACTTCTGAAAACTTTCATTTTAGCCAAAAACATATAGCACACATGGCTTTTCTTTAAGAATATTTATCACATATTCTCAGAAAGATTCCCCTTCAAGATGTCTCTATATATGGAGTTAACTTTTGGTTATTTTATACCAATATCTTTTTACTCTCCTTAAAAATAGCCAGCCTGTAGACTGTGCCACAGAAACAAATGATTGGCTATCATTTATCTTATTCCATCATGGAGGAAAGATTTGGAATTATGACTGGTCATCAAAAAATATCTGAGAGTCAAAACGCATCCTCATGATAAATTAGGAGCTTGGGATTAGCAGATACAAACTACTATACCTACAAAAACAACTTATCCTGGGACTTCCCTAGCGGTCCAGTGGTTAAGAATCTGCTCTTCCACTGCAGGGGGCCTGGGTTCCCTGATGGGGGAAGTAAGATCCCGTGTGCTGTGTGGTGCAGCTAAAAAATAGAATGAAAAATGAAACAAAACAGAAAAAACAACTCATCTTTATGAAATGCACAAGACTGGTTATTGGCCAGCAAACTGACAAACAGTTTGAAAGAGCGATCGGTTGACTTTAAGCAAATGAACTGGTCAGGAGAATGTTCCTTCTTTAATTAAAAAGATGGCCCCTATTGCGAAAACACTTCACTAATCCATGGATGTGATATGTGGCACTGTGAAATCTCAAGTCGTTTGTCTAAACCTGTACGTTGCACAGAACAAAGGCAGGGCCCTGCCTGCAGTTTTAACCTGAAGGTTGACGTGCTCCCACAGGATGATGGCAGTAAAGCCTGGCTCACAGCAGCTGGGGGAACGGGTTCTTTGCAGTTCAGCAATCGATGATTTCCCACTGGTAGTGTGGCTGTAGGAACGATCCTCGCAGAACTACTAGGGACCTTGGGACTTTTCTTCTAGTGACTGAGTTCTCCTTCTGCTCTTCTGCTGGGTGGGATTTCAAGTAGGGAAGCCTCAGCAACAGGCTAAGCCAGTCCAAGGTTGGGTGCAGAACCTAGAACGTGTAGTATGTCCTAAATGAGTACTTGCTGAGCTAACGCTGACCCATCAACACGTCTTTCAGAATTTCAAAAAGAGATGGCTTTTAGAAAACGAATTTCTTTTTAAAATTAATTAATTAATCAATTAATTAATTAATTAATGGCTGCGTTGGGTCTTCGTTGCGGTGCACGTGCTTCTCATTGCAGTGGCTTCTCTTTATTGCGGAGCACAGGCTCTAGGTGCACGGGCTCAGTAGTTGTGGCTCGTGGGCTCAGTAGTTGTGGCTTGCGGGCTCTAGAGCGCAGGCTCAGTAGTTGTGGCGTGCAGGCTTAGTTGCTCCACAGCGTGTGGGATCCTCCCGGACCAGGGCTTAAACCCGAGTCCCCTGCATTGACAGGCGGGTTCTTAACCACTGCGCCACGATGGAAGTCCCAGAAAATGAATTTCTTTATGTTGAAGAGTTATATCCCTTTCCATTTCAGATGTATTCTTTAAGAAACTTGAGAGATAAGGGCAGATTGCCATGTTAATCTTTGCTAATGTCAGGGAGGTGGCTTTTAAGTGTTTAAACCCCCGTGAGATAAAAGGTTTTCACCTATTTCCATTTTGTTCTGCAGTGAGACAGACGTGGGATGCAGTAAGGTTCTCACCCTCCTTCCAGTGGCGACTGGGTACACAGAGCTGTGCTACTCACAGTGAAGTCTGTGGACCCGGGCTGGTCCACAGTAAGATAAGTTACCAGTCTGCAGTAAGATAAGTGGGGAGATTCAGAACCAGTGAATAGAAACATTTTATGGCAATCTGACATTGTTCAAACACCCTAGCATGCGAGTGGACTCATCTCCTTGAACATGATATAGACCAAAAATATGAGTTCACCCATGTCAAAAACGAAGTGAAAATAAAGGCAAACAAAACTGGTCTTCTAGCACAGATGGATCAAGAAGCACTGATGCCCTTAGATATGTGACCTCAGCATGACAGCCTTCTACACTTCGTATACTCTCTGTGCCTGACGGTTAAGGTGATTGTTTCTGGAGATCTGAATGGCAGACCTGTTAGTGACAAAGTCCGAGGTTTGCCCATATCATGTAGGATCCTGAGGGCTTTTCTTTCTCCTCAATGAGTCCATTGTCTAGTAATTGTTATGTGACTTCAGGAAGAAAGCACCTGGTTGAATTCATTAAAACACTAATTTAATGTCAAGCAAGTGAAGAATCGTATGGCTGGTTCCCTGGGAAGAAATTTGTACCTGGCCACCTGGTACTGATCCTTTCTCACCTCTAGGGCAAGTGCCTCAGGAAAAACCAAGCCAGCCACACTCTGATCTTGGACTCCCAGCCTCCAGAACTGGAAGAAAATAAAATTCTAGTAGATAAGCCACCCAGTTTGTGATACGTTGTTAAGGCAGCCCCATACTGTAATACACTCAGTATGCACTAGATGTCGCCATATAGGAAGACTTTCATAATAAACTTGAATTTTACCATCAGGCACTCTGAGATTAATTCAAACTCCTTCTGTGTTTTATTAAAAGCATTAGGAGAGAGTAATTAGTAGTACCTTCTCATCTTTGTAGTAGTTATGTTGATCCTATGTTGGTTCTGCATAGCTAATGTGTCACCATTCAGTCATTTATTCAACTCCTGAAGTATGAGATCTGCATTCAGCTCTATATCAAAAAGCTGACTTTATTACTTACTTAAGAAAGGGAGAGCTATTTTTGTTAGGCACAGTCTCTTCAAACGAGACTGCTGATCTTATACAGGATTGTTGAGAAGCATGGAATTCAAGCATTGGTGAACTTTCAGTGTCAAGGAGCTTGGTCACTGGGATGGGATGTCGCTGACAGGCTGAGTTCCAGAAACGTATTCATTGACGTGAGGCTGTCCCTCACTGGCTGGATGTAAAAGGCGGGAGGACGGCCCTGGTTGGCTGGCTTTCAGAAGCAGGTTTGTTGATGTGAGTCGTCATTGATTTGAGCAAACAAATTTAATCCAGTTCTGGTTGTTACTGTTTACCATGACTGTAAAGCAATCAATCTCTTCCTAGGAGTGTGGAAACTGACTTGCAAAAAGTAAGTGTCAATAAATATTTGCTGAACTAATTGACAAATGAAAGATAGGTCTTTAAACACCCCAGTCTGGGCTTCAAGGGAGAGTCTGGGCCTTCAGGAGCCGCCACTGTATGGTTGGGATTTAAAGGCTGATTCTGGATAAGCTCACCTTGGGAGTACACGTAGGAGAAGGAGGGTAAGTCGGAGAAGTGATTCCTGGGACATTCAGGGCTTTGCAAGGCTTTCTTCTCTATAACGTGTTAGTTTACAACCTCAATAGCCTGAAAAGTCAAAAATATTAACAAAGGCATAAAATTAATTGGCGTATGGCTTAATTACTATGCCAATTTCTTGTGTTTGTTTTGAGTTCTCTGTAACCATCCTGCACTCCAGGTTACTGCGCACAAAGAAATGAGAAAAGCGATGGTAGGGTTCAGTGACCCCTTTTGAGCCCCGAGATAAAACTGAGTAAGAAAGATCCACGTTTGTTCCCACCCTCCTCTCCTCAAGTTGGAGCATAAATAGAAAATTCGTTGGAAGACAGTGTTCTTTCCAGAAAGCAGAGATTACAGAAAAAATAGTGTTAGAGCGTGATCCCGCCCAGCCACTGGACGATGGAGGGCAGCTTTCAACTCTTCCTGCTGCGAAGAAGTGCTCCAAAGTATTTCTCAGGAAAACTGGGAGCAATTTAAGCCCAGGGGATGGTGCCCACTTCCTGGCCTAGGGGTGTCCCAAAGGCCCGTTCTCACGGTGTGGGGGTTCAACGCTGGTCTTTGGGGAGAACGTAGTTGGAGTAGCCTGAGTCCACAGCAGCAGGTGGATGAGGGTAGATGGGGTTGCCTGGGAGTAGGCAGTGAGCTTTGGAACTAGAGGAGGCAGGGCGTGCTGTCACCACAGCAGACTGACAAAACGAAAGAAAAATCAGCCTCGATGGGCTGCATGGAGACCAAGGACGAGGCCAAAGGGAAGGCGGTGGCCTTGCCCCCATGGCATTACCCATCCCAGAAAGCTGTGCAGTCAAATGTTTCATTGGAGAGCCAGTCATAGGCTGCTGGGACTGGCGGCCAGACAGGAGTAGACTGCTGGTGGTAGGCAGCCAGGGATGAACATGAAGCAGACGCATAGCCTCCCTGTCCCCCATCACCTCGTGCAAGGGGTCACTGGGAAGACCCGCATAGCCTCCCTGTCCCCCATCACCTCGTGCAAGGGGTCACTGGGAAGACCCTCGTACTCCGATGCTGGTACAGCCAAGAAACGCATGAAGGGGAGAGCTCCCTAGGAGTTCAGAGTTAGGTGGGAGGGGGAAGGAGAACGTGCAAGAATGAGAGTTTTGAAAATCAGTCATTTCTTCATTTTCCGCTACCTGATTTGGATGAAAAATGTCTTCCTAAACTGAATTTACTCAAATGGAATGCACTGTTATTAGCTCTTGGGATTTAGCACAAATATAAAAGAAAATGATCTTGACAGAGATGCAAAATTGACCAAGGTAAAGAACGTTCTGGAATAACGTTAGGCTTTGCTCTTTCTCGTTGACTTTAGATCTGTGCCTGACATAGAGCGAGAGCTCCGTGGACTTTTGTACCTCTTCGTAAATAGCACTGCAAGTTATCCAGAGGCATTAGGATTGATCTGAGAATTAGAAACAACGTTCAGCTTGTTCTTTTAATTTTTAAAGTAGGCTTTTTTTTTGAGGCAGTAAAAAGCATTAATTTTACTAAATTTAGACCCTTGAATATCTTTCTTTTTAATACCCTGTGTGACAAAATGGGATGTCCGTAAAGCATGAAGTAGGCTTTTGAAACTCACGCTAGAAAAACTAGATTTGAAAAAGCAAACTTTGATTTGCAAGATATGAATTCTGTTAAGAGAAGAAAGACTCTTATGAACTAAAGAGAGGCCGTGAAGGAAGCAGGGTGTAGACTTCACACTATTGCATTAAATCCAGCAGAGAGCAGGGCAGAGAAGGTCCCCGTGCTGGAAGCAGGAGGAAAAGGGTCTTGGACCCTGAGCTGGAGAAGCTCTGCGGTGTCTGGTACAGGGTGCCTGAATTTAGTGGAGTAGTAGAAGCTGCTTGGAGAAACTGCTGAATACCTTAGGTGACCAGCACCAGGGAGCCAGGCAAATGCCTCTTTTCCTTCTGATAAGCTTGGGCTGCTGCTTGGGGGTCCTTCTAGCTGATCGGCTCATGGCTGCCTGTTGTCTTGCCTCAGTAGAAGCCTGTACGCTGTCCACAGGTTGTCTAGCACAGGTGATGCATTCCCTGCCCACAGATGTGATGAGTTGCAACCAAACTCTCCACGTTCACGTCCCTTTTCCCAATGCCCAGCCCACACTGCAAAATAGCCAGCGAAGACAGTAACATACACCCTGGTGGCGGTCTTGTGGAAGGAAGGCTCTCAGCACCGGTGGCTACGTGGCGCTGGAGCGCGGAAAAGCATCTCTATTACATGTTCAATTAATTCCCATTATAGTTTCTTGTGCTCTTTCTTATCTGCCACCTCGTGTCATCTGCAGATGTCAACGATTACATTTAGGATGGATTAAACAACATGGTCCTACTTTAGAGCACAGGGAACTATATCCAACCTCCTGGGATAAACCATCATGGAAAAGAATATAGAAAAGAACGTCTGTGTGTGTATAACTGAGTCACTTTGCTGTACAGCAGAGATTGCACAGCATTGTAAATCAACTACACTTCAGTGAAAGAAAAAAATCTTACCAACCTTTCAAATGATCACCAAGTCACCTCTTCCGTGAAAACCCATTCTTTACCTTGCTCCCACGCCATGCTTTCTTGACTCGTGTACTAGTTTAAGCAAACAAGGGAGTTTGTTGCCTCTACCATCCAAGACAGAGAATGCACAGGGATGGGGATGGGCCTTTGGAATGACTGAAATCCAGGGTTCAAGTGCTGTCATAGCCCTCACTCTGCATCTTTTATTAATGTTTCACTTTAAAGCAGTATGGATTTGCCCAAGCTACTTCTCCCCATGAGGACGTAATCCAGGCTACCAGAAGAAACCATGGCTTATATTTTTCCAGCTTCATCACTGGAGAAAAATGGAACGTATCTCCTTGATCCCAGTTCAGTATAATGTTACGGGATGGACTCTGCACGTGACCAGCCACGGGGTTATGGTTTTGGGGTAGTTACTGGCAGTCCCATGGACATGAGGGGAAGCGGTACCCAAACAATCGTGATGGTTTTCCTGAAAAAACAAAACAAAACAAACCCACTCTGCAAACCAAGCCAAGATAAATTAAATACAGGGAGAAAATGGAGTAACACTGTAATGACTAGAAAATTATATCACATTTTATATAACTTTGTTATAATAGTTCCATTTCTGATGGTTTGTATTCCTGTATTAAAAGTATGAGAAGGGTATATTAGATTAGGAATTGAACGAGGTAATAGAACTTTTGTGGTTTAGTGATTTATCTTTGTTTTGTTTTTGTTTTTGGTTTTGCGGTACGCGGGCCTCTCATTGTTGTGGCCTCTCCCGTTGCAGAGCACAGGCTCCGGACACGCAGGCTCAGCGGCCATGGCTCACGGCTCTGTGAGCTCTCATGGCTCACAGCCGCTCTGCAGCATGTGGAATCTTCCCGGACCGGGGCACGAACCCGTGTCCCCTGCATCGGCAGGCGGACTCTCAACCACTGCGCCACCAGGGAAACCCTAGTGATTTATCTTTATATCTCAAGACTCAGACTGAAATAAGAAGGTATATTTTCTACTTTTTGTTAGTTTTTTACTTTTATTAATTGAAGTGTAGTTGATTTACAATGTTGTTTTAGTTTCAGGTGTACAGATAGATAGATAGATATATTCTTTTTTTTAACATCTTTATTGGAGTATAATTTCTTTACAATGTTGTGTTAGTTTCTGTTGTATAACGAAGTGAATCAGCTGTATGTATACATATACCCCATATCCCCTCCCTCTTGCGTCTCCCTCCCACCCTCTCTATCCCACCCCTCTAGGTGGTCACAAAGCACTGAGCTGATCTCCCCATGTGATGCAGCTGCTTCCTACTAGCTATCTATTTTATATTTGGTAGTGTATATATGTTAATGCTACTCTCTCACTTCGTCCCGGCTTACCCTTCCCCCTCCCCATTTCTTCAAGTCCATTCTCTATGTGTGCGTCTTTGAGTTATTTGTAGTGAGGTGGATGGATCTAGAGCCTGTCATACAGAGTGAAGTAAGTCAGAAAGAGAAAAACAAATACCATATCCTAACACATATATATGGAATCTAAAAAGGGCTTCCCTGGTGGCGCAGTGGTTGAGAATCTGCCTGCTAATGCAGGGGACACGGGTTCGATCCTTGGTCTGGGAAGATCCCACATGCCGCAGAACAACTAGGCTCGTGAGCCACAACTACTGAGCCTGTGCGTCTGGAGCCTGTGCTCCCCAACAAGAGAGGCCGTGATAGTGAGAGGCCCGCGCACCGTGATGAAGAGTGGCCCCCACTTGCCACAACTAGAGAAAGCCCTCACACAGAAACGAAGACCCAACACAGCAAAAATAAATTAATAAATAAATAAACTCCTACCCCCAACATCTTCAAAAAAAAAAAAAATCAGTCTGATGAACCTAGGGGCAGGACAGGATAGATATATTCTTTTTCAGATTCTTTTCTGTTATAGGTTACTACAAAATACTGAGGATAGTTCCCTGTGCTGTATAGTAGATATATTTTCTATTTTATAAGTTAATATAGGTGTTACATATCCAAACATTCAAATTATTTATGCATCATATAAGGAACAAAAAGGCTTATTTGGTATCTTCAGAAATTAACTGCATAAGATAATAACTCAGTTATTTGAAGAATATTTCATAAAATAGCTTATGCAATGAAAACAATCAACCTCCCTATATATTAAGTATCCAATTTATAATCTGTTTATAAAAAGTTAAGTTTTAATTTAAGCAATCTACTCGGTCTACATAGTAGACAATTCTGACATTTGATAGATCTAATCAAATTGGAAACATAAAAATTGTAACATATCTGTAGGGTCAAAATGCAAAATTATCACCGTGAAGGCAGAATACTGGTTTCTGGTTTCCAGGGGGTTGTAAGTGAGAGGGAGTGGGGAAAAACTGCTTCATGGCTAAGGGATTTTGCTTTTGGAGTGATGGAAAAACTTTGAACTTAGGTACAGGTGGTGGTCACACAACATTGGGAGTGTACCAAATGTCACTGAAATACTTACTTTAAAATGGTTGATTTTATATTCTGTGAATTTCACCTCAAAAAATTACTTTTTCAAAAAAAAAAGAAATTAACTGCATAATGGGTCCATAATGAAATCAATAACGTCAGTGCTTTTGGGATATGCTGATACTGTTTTTTAAAAAATTCAAATACGAAACTTCCCTTGACACACAGCAGAATTTTAGGTGAAATTTGTCTGTCATCAGTGTGTACACAAAGAAGTGTACGACTTGAAGTGAGTTTACAAAAACTATCCCATACTTCTGCAAACAACAACAACAAAAACTGTTTAGGTTCAAGCAGCAGTGAGAGTAAGTTCTAGAATGGTTCCTTTTCATAGTCTTTCAGATTATGCCAAATGTTTCTATAAAACAAGGAGGCAGCGGTTGGAGTGGCATATAAAGCCAGTCTTGTGATCGTGTATTCACCCTTCACAATTTTCAATTGTATTTCTCACTATCACGCCCGTGAGGAAGGACCAACATTGACAGCTGTGGTGGGATTTGTGATCTATTGTAAATTCAGAGCCAGAGCCCAGGATCATTATCACATATGAAATTGTCATAATTTTAGTTGAATTCTTTACTTGTTAAAGATGGTTGCCCTGAGGGCAACTCTTACGGTTAGATTTAATTTTACAATGGTCATTAAGTGACCAGATAACTCATTTACAAAGGGCCAGATTGCAATGCTATTAGGGGAGAAATAAAATCCTAGTATTTTAAAACTTTTCATATTAGGTCCAAAGACTAAAATGTAGTTCCTGTGTGAGTGTGTGTGTGTGTGTGTGTGTGTGTGTGTGTGTGTGTGTGTGTGTGTTGTGTGTTTTGATAAAGAATAGCTATTCCAGGGTGGTCTAGGAGAATTTCCTTTGCCATTTAGAGAAATGAAGCTGAACTTTATAATTCACATTTGTTTGTTTTTTTCATGAGCTAGACAACAGTTTATGGTTCCTCATCATTGTATAAGAAGTGGTCAAGAAAAAAAAGTCCTATCATAGATATCAAGAAAAAAGAATCAGGGAGTCTTCCCACAAGTGGTATTTTATACCCTCCAACTCATGCATGTCATCCTGGTGACAGCTGTGGGTGCAGAATTGAGAAAATAATAACAAAGCTTAATGAGATTTGTAAATTATTATTATAAAAAAACCCTTCAAGCACCAAGCTCAGTTCTGCAGTTGTGTAAAACTCTATTGCAGAAGGGACTTGGTTTAGAATAAATAACATTTTTCTTTCCTGAAAAGAAACAGAAAATTTAACAGATTTTTCTGCATATGAATTGTTAAAAATCTCTTATAGTTGAGTGTCATAAGCTGAATTATGATCCCCTAAATATTTTCCACATCTGAATCCCTGGAACCTGTAAATATATTACCTCACATGGTACAAAGGATTTAGCAGCCATGATTAAGTTAAGGATCTAGTAATGGGGAGATTATCCTGGATTATTTGGGTGGACCTGATGTCCCCAGTCACAAGAGTCCTTATAAGAGGGAGCAGGACAGAGCCCATTGTAGATGTGACCAAGGAAGCAGGAGATGGGAAGGACGCCGGGAAGGGGCCACAAGCTAAGAACAAAGCTGGTTTCTAGAAGCTGGAAAAGACAAGGAAAGATACATGCACCCCAATGTTCATTGCAGCACTGTTTACAATAGCCAAGACATGGAAGCAACCTAACTGTCCATCAACAGATGAATGGATGAAGAAGATGTGGCGCATATATACAATGGGATACTTACTCAGCCATAAAAAAGAATAAAATAATGCCGTTTGCAGAAACATGGATGGACCTAGAGATTATCACACTAAATGAAGTAAGCCAGACAAATATCATATGATATCACTTACATGTGGAATCTAAAAAAAATGATACAAATGAACTTATTTACAAAACAGAAATAGATCCACAGACATAGAAGACAAACTTACGGTTACCAAAGGGGAAAGGGAGGGACGGGGGATAAATTAGGAGTTTGGGGTTAGCAGATACACACTACTATATATAAAATAGATAACCAACAAGGACCTATTGTATAACACATGAAACTCTACTCAATATGTTGTAATAACCTGTAAGGGAAAATAATCTGGAAAAGAATATATATTATATATATAAAACTGAATCACTTTGCTGTACACCTCAAACTATCACAACATTGTAAATCAACTATACTCCAAGAAAGAAAGAAAGAGAGAAAGAAATGGTGGAAGGAAGGAAGGAAGAAAGGAAGAAAGAAAGAAGGAAAGGGAAAAAGACGAAGAAATGGATTCTCCCCTGGAGACTTCTAATGAACCAGTCCTGTGGACACATTGATTTTAGCTCCATAACATATTTACATAGACCACTCCTGAGACAAAAGCAGACACAAAAAGCCAGCTTTTGGTGTGCTCAGACTAGTCAGAATCCATCCTAAATTTGGAAATAGATTCAGCCTTCCTCAAAACACAAATTTCTGAAGAGACAGAGGAGACACAATAATACGGGAAGAAAGAAGAGGGAAAAAGATGCTGGCTAGGAACCCACCTTGGTCTTTTTCATCAGTCTATGCCTATTATGTTGCTCTATGTGGGTTTTAAATTTGTTATTATTGCTATATGAATGCCTTTTATATTAAGGATAGATATGGAGCTGAAATATATGCTTAATTATTTTTAATTTATTTCATTTTAATTATTTTTTTGATTTTTTTATCCAACGTTTACAATTTTATACAGCTAGATCTATCAATTAGAATTTCTTCTATTTCATCAATTTGTAGAAGTTTTTTTTTCATTGATAGATATTTTCCTTATGGATGGTTCCCGTAAAAATTATTTTGGTGTGTTATATGTAATGAAGCTCATGTTTATTTTGTTTTCCAAACTTAATCTGTTTTCTGGTTTCATCTGATAAGGAGTCCTTTGTTTAGCCACTGGATTTTTTAAATGAGAAGAGGGAGGTATTTAAAAATTTTTGTATTCAGTGAGATTGTCACAAAATAATTTGTGATCTGTCATGAAAGATAGTTCAGAATATTGGTGTTCAAAGTTGATTTTCCAGTTTTATCTGTGAAAAACCAAAAATATATAGATCACCTAATGTGTGCCCTGTGATTTCTGTATATTATCTTATTTAATATTTACAGCAATTTTGGGGAGCTAGTAATCTTTCTCATCTTATGGGTGAGAAAACCAACAGGTTAAATAACTTGTCCAGAGTCTTATAGCCAGGAAGTGAGGTGGTACACCTAGGATGTCAACAAAAGATGCCAGGGCTGTCTGCTGGTGACACACTTAAGGGTACTGAGGCTTCCTTACAAAAAAGTCAGCTGAGACATTTGTGAGGAGTCCAAATATGAAAGCATCTTATTAAAAATACTCTTGGAAATTTTTCTTCTACCCATTTCTGCCTCATTTTTTTTTGTAGCTCAAAAGTTCTCATTTGGTAAACAATTATTATTTTATTGCCATGTCTCCCCACCCTACCCCCTGTAAGGTGAGATATCCATGACGATTTTGGTCTTCAAAATACACTTGAACAGAGTGAGGTTTCAATAATTCATTACTTTCCAAATCACTGCTCAATTCAGCACTCTACATGAATTTTTCCCTCCTGAAGTGGCTCAAGAGAGTTTATTCTTCATGGAAGAAAAGCATAGCAGAAACGGGATCGTTGTAGGCATAGCTTTCACTTTGCTTCTGGGATGGGTACATCCCATTCTTAGGGGCTTAAGTGAATCTAAGCATCTACAACATGATATTCTAAGAAAATAATAAATTCACTTTTGATATTTCTCTCTGTCTCTTTCAGTGCAAATATCTGGTATATTCAAATGATATAAGAGACCGTTAAACTTTTTTATAAGTCAATTTCCTATTGATTCCAAGACAAGGGTCACTGATATATGATGCCATTCCTGGAATCCTAAAAGGCAAGAATTCCATGAAATCGATTTTAGGAGTTAACGTAAAGAAAAATTCTCTTTATTAAAGGACCACAATGCTTTTGTCTATCAAATAATAAATAAAACACACAGAATTGGCTGCATTACTAATTTTGCTTTGTCTTCAGGGAAAGTTCAGAGCTAAATGTCATGCTAGCTCAGAGTTACTGCATTCGATTTCATGGTTACCATGTTTATTTCTACCTATATATAATGGCTTGGAGTTTTATATGTATAGTTTTTAACAGCCTTATAATAAATATATCCTTTCTTATAAGCCAACTCAAATCCAATTTAAGAATCAGGAAAAAAGATGTAAGTTAAACATTATCAGATATATTCTTCTTCCAAATGTTGGGATTTACTAGACTACCAAAAAGCCAGCTTTTCAGATTCTGCCTTCTAATTGGTTTGCTTTGCAACAGAATGAAAAACTCTCTGCATGAATGCCATAGAAATTCAATTAGCTAACATCAGTTTCAACAAGATATTGAAGCAGCTCAGACTATTGAAATGTCTGAGTGGAGAATAACTTCAACCACCTGCTTAGAATAGAGAATAGATCTGTAGTAGAGTTTTAAAACCTCTTTTATCTCATCTCACTCCCACCAAACAAAGAAACTTAAAACTAAAACTAAACCAAAATCAATTAAGCAAACCACATACGTAACACCCAGAATCCCATCTTTCTCATCGAGACCTTGCTGTGGTCCATGGCAGTGATATACAGCCCTCCATCCAGACTTTCTTAATCGCTGCAACATTCCAGCCACTTCTCCCTATGTCCATGTGCCTAAACCACTAAGGGATGCAAAACAGACAAACAAAAGCAAAAACAACCATCTAAACTTAAGAATACTAAACTACTTCCCCACCAGGTACTCATGATTCTGACTTAGAACACAGGGCTCCATCACCTAAATGATGATTAACACTTTACCTTGAAAACAGACTCAGCACATAAGGACTTCATAGCCTGATGGAAATTATTGATATAAGTACATTTGGAGATATTTGACACACACAAGCATAATAACTTTTGATGGATTTGTGACAACAAATGTATCACAACTGTTTCATAATTCATCCCTCAATTGAGGTTTGTCATCTTGGCTTAGAAATGTGTATCTTTGCTTAGGAACAAATTTAAAAAAAAAAAACATTTGTTCATGGATCTATAATAGAAACCATTGTGTCTCCTAGCCCTTTGACAAACATATCATGAGTTCCAAAGCATCTCTTTAAGTAACTGACTTTGAGAGTTTCTGACTGAAGAATTTGATGTCTTGACATACCTTTTCCAGAAACAAGAGGTACCTTCCTGGTTTTCAGTTTGGAGTTTCTGCAGTGTGTCAGCTACCTTTATGGAAGAGGGAGCTATATATTTGGAAAGGAGTCAGCAAACCTCAGATTGTAATTGTTTTCCCTGCCAAAAACACAGAGTTCTGCTGAAGCCTTGACAGCTGTGTCTTGTCATGGAGAAAGATCTTCAACAGGAAAACAAAGAAACATTTATCCCTATCATATATTCTGCTCTAGCAGTGTGCCTAATCTGTCCATCATTTTAAAAACTTTGTACATAATTATTTTAAATAACTCTACCAAGAAGCAACAATATTATAGTTTTTTCTTCCTATCTGGCTTTTAAAAAATCATAAAATGGTTTGGGTTGGGGGAAAAGAGAAGATAATTATAGATAGATCATTTTCCAGTATGTCAGGGGGCAGAGTTACAAAACAGTAGTTTTTCAGTTTTTATGGGAGCTTATTCGTATAGACGACACATGGAATTCAGGCATTTTCATCATTTCTATCGTCAGTTAAAATCAAAACTCTACTGTTATGCTATTACACCTTCAGGTTAAAGTCTAGAATTACTTGCACGATTGTTCCTGGCTCTTTGCTTCAAAAGCAGGAGTTTGTATTTTGGCAAAATGGTTTCCTAAAAAGTCTGACTACAATTCAAACTCTTTCTCTCAAAATGGTGTTAGGGAGAACAGACATGAGCATTTTGGAATATTAGAAATCAGTGGACTCCTGAAATTAAAAGTTGATTTACACAGAGTTTTGGAAATGCGTCCAGAAATCAGAATACATGTTAATAATTTTAGGTAAGAAAAGACACTCTCTTTGGACCCAAGCGCTGGAACACCCATCACAGTTTCTCGTGTGGACACAGTTTAAGTTCAGCTGGGATGGTTTCCTCCAGAACCTCAGTGTGCCTGTCATAGTACCTCATGCTCTTTTTCTAAAACTAAGTAAATCTAACTTCAAATGGTAGGAAATGCAAGCTCAGTTCTTTCTTTATCTGCAACCTAACCATGGGACAATTACTAGAGGTCTTACTCAGAGTCCTACAGAAGAGGAGGTCCCTCTGTGCTTTAGACATGGGTGGTGATGTCCAAGCTGCCACGATTCCTTGAAAATGAGAGGCTAGCCATGCTGGGGGCTGGGTGGGCACATCTGTCAGGGCTAAGCATGTGGGAGCCTCTGCTCAGCCTTCTCTGGGTCCCTCAGTTGATCACATGCTATTTCTTTTCTCTCTGAGTACTTGTGTACCTGAGGACCCCAAGTGGGAATGAAAGGATGTTTTCCCCTTCTGGGGAACCCACAGTCTTCTCTCATTTTCCCAGTTGTGAAAAGTCCCTTGCTCTCATCTCTTTTTGTCTTTCTCCTTTCTACCTCAGAACTACTGAGCTAGTAATCTCCTCATTGGGATTACCCTTTGAAAACAAAAAACAAACTAGCAAAACAAAGGAAACCCCCTCCCCTCATCAGGGTTATTCTACTTTTCAACCTATAATATAAGCAAATAGGAAAGGGCGCATTAAGGAGAGACTGCTTTTCCAGGAAAAAGGGAAGGGGGGAAAACACAAGAGAAAAACAGCAATTCATACCCACAGAATTATCTTTCTAGTTATGTGAGTTTGGGCAAGTTTCTCATCTATAAAATGGGATAATAAGTATACCTACGAAGAAGATGAATGTCTGTACTACACTCAGAACCATACTTAACACATCACGTAGCTATTATTAATATTCTTGTTCTTATTTTTGAGACAGTATAGCAGAGTGCAGGGGAGAACTGCACTCTGCCTGGGTTTATACCCATGAGCCATCTGAGTTTGGGCAAATTTACCTGTCAGAATGTCGGTTTCTTTGTCTGTAAAATGATGGGGATGATAAACAAGCCAGCTTATAGATTTTGGGGAGTGTAAAGTGCTTGGGAAGGTGCCTGGTGAAAAGAATTTTAAAAATCTCTTGATAAAAATGTACCTCCTGGCATACCAGTCTTAGACCAAATACATGTATCATATATCACAATCCAGTGGGTGGGTATGATATAATATCATGATATTATACATGTTAGTGAACACAGAAAAATCAATTAATTTTTTTTTAAAGAGTTTTTTGATGTGGACCACTTTAAAAGTCCTTATTACTTTGTTACAATATTGCTTCTTTTTTATGGTTTGGTTTTTTGACCCTGAAGCATGTGGGATCCTATCTCCCCAACCAGGAATCGAACCTGCACCCCCTGTATTGGAAGGCAAATTCTTAACCACTGGACCACCAGGGAATTCCCAATCAATTTGTTTAAGTGTCTTCTGAACTTGATAAAATGAGTTACAGAGCAAAAATTAAAAAAAATTTTTAATTGTCCTGAGCTTTTGCCCTCTTGTATTGATTAAAAACACCACTAACAGCAGCAATGAATCTAGGGTCTAGTGGATATAGTGGAACGAATTCTGGGGATAAATGATCAACTTTTAATAAAGGATGTGTCTAGTTGAGTGAAGTCAGACTTTGAGTGAGATTTTTTCCAGAACAAGTATTGGATTTTATACCACTGAAAATGTTAACTTTTATTGTAGCTATAAAATATATTTTGGAATTTTCATACAGTCGAGAGTTTGAAGATTTTAAACATCACTTTTTACTCTCCTCCCTTTTCATCACCAAGAATAACTCATAATAAATATAAGGAAACAACAAAATATGAAGAATAATTGGTCTCTGCATTTTACATAAATCTTTACAAAACAATTAAGCTTCCTGAAAATGAACCATGGTTTCAAATACATCAGGAATAATGTGAAAATACAGCAAAATCTGAAGTGTCTGAAATATCTACTGTTACTCTAGTCATTTTTGATATGCCATATGGTTACATCAAATGTCTTCAATAAAGTATCTGAACCATCAAAGCCAGTTTGGCTCATGTGGTAGAGAGAATAAATTCAATTATGTACTTAGCTGTAGAGCACACACTGGAAGACAGAATAAAAGCATTGCCGTAGCAGCAGGTACAAAAATGGAATCAGGTTGCTTGTATGATTTCCGAGGAGTAATTCTGAATTGTTTAGGACAGTTTTCACGTAAAAATAGGTTATCCACACACGAGTAAGATTAACATACGGCATTAAATAAGGGTGATATATGCACAGGAAAAATCTTGGGAATTTTTTCCTCCTAACAATTTAAGGTAATACTCTGTGTGTGTGTATGAAAAGAGATTGCTAACTTAGCAACTCAGCGTACCTGACTTTTTAAAAAAGAATGAAATATTACCACTTGTAGCAACATGGATGGACCTAGAGATTACCATACCAAGTGAAGTAAGTCAGACAGAAAGACAAATATTATATGATATCACTTATATGTGGAATCTTAAAAAAATGATACAAATGAATTAATTTACAAAACAGAAACAGATTCACAGACATAGAAAACAAACTTACAGTTACCAAAGGGGAAAGGAGGGGAGGGATAAGTAGGAGTTTAGGATTAACAGATACACACTACTGTATATAAAATAGATAAACAACAAGGACCTACTGTATAGCACAAAGAACTATATTCAGTATCTTGTAAAAACTTATAATGGAAAAGGATCTGAGAAAGCATATATATATGTATAACTGAATCACTTTGCCGTACACCTGAAACTAACACACACACGCACACACATGCACAAAAGGTACCTGACTTTTATATTTTTTAAAGTTATACTTGACATAACTTTTAAATTCAGTGTTTTTTTATACTTTGAGTAATTTTGTACTACTTAATAGGCTGACACACATGGTGAATTGAAAAAAAATGATCACACTTTAAAAACAATAAAATAAGGCAAGATTTAAAATACTGTTGATAATAATTGCTTTTTAAAAACAGGGAGATCAGCTCGGTGCTTTGTGACCGCCTGGAGGGGTGGGATAGGGAGGGTGGGAGGGAGGGAGACGCAAGAGGGAAGAGATATGGGAACACATGTATATGTATAACTGATTCACTTTGTTATAAAGCAGAAACTAACGCACCACGGTAAAGCAATTATACTCCAATAAAGATGTAAAAAAAATTAAAAAAAATAAGTGAAATAAGTCAGACAGAGAAACACTAAAAAAAGAAAATCAGTTAGAGGGATTATACTGCTTTTAATCTTTCAAACAAAATACCTGCTTCTGTTTGCTGAGCCATAACCAGAGTCGAAAGATCTTCCAATGGCACGTTTCACTAGCAAACTCTTTCCACAATGATGGCGCATGCAATGAGAAAACCTCAGTGGTGTACCAGATAAGTCTTTCGTTTGCCACCAGTTTATGCATCTGGATCTGCTACAGGTGTTTTGCTCCCTGGGTCAGCGGGGGTCGCTTTGCTGCATGTGTTCTCCATCCTCCTTTGGCCAGCAGGTGGATATCCTGTGCTCTCCTTGTGAAGGCAGCAGAGATGCAAAATGGAGTGCCTCCCTGGACGAGCTCATATCACACTCTTGCTTGTTTGACCAACACAAGTCCCAGGGTCAAGACCAAAGTCAAGGGCTGAGAATAAAACATTTACCCTCCTCTCCCAAAATGAGGCCATCCCAGGGGGTTGGACGCAGAGAGGGGTGAAGTCTTGTGGCCAATTATTGAATCTGCCACATGTAGTTATTGCTACAAAGTTAGAAAAGCTAACTTAGAAGGACATCATTTATGGAAGCAATCGATGGACCCAAATTTTGAATACCGTGGATGGACACTTCCGGTTCTAGGCTCTATGACAGACGATGACTATAGTACATCACACCTGAAGCCCTGAATGGTTTTCAACCTGGAAGGTAATAGGAAAGTGCTTTGTAAGCAAAACTAATGGTTTTGGCTCTGGAAAGCATTCTTCGTGTTCTGTGATGCATTTTGAAATTATTGAGAAACACGCCTAGTAACTAGCCATTGGTTACTTTCACTAATGAGTAAGTAAATATTTTCTTTATAGTTCAGTCTGCTTAGTATATTCTAGCCTTGAAATTATTAATATTTTCTATTCTGAAGTGACAACTTTTAGGCTATTCAAGGGAATTCATCTTGTGTGTGTGTGTGTGTGTGTGTGTGTGTGTGTGTGTATGTATACACCCTGTTTTATTCCCTCACTCCCCAACCTGTATGCACATCTTTTCTCTTAATGGCCAGCATACTCTAACAGGAAAAAGCAGGATCTCATATCGTTGTCTATTTTTTATTTTTTATTGGGCAGCCTGAAAATACTTATGCTCAGGGGCACAATCTCATTTCATTCACATTTTTCACAATTTCCTTTAATGTTGAATCAAGATTAGGAGGCAGTGTCAACTGTTCTCTATGATTAATGGAATGTGGTAATTGGCATTAAGGAACAGACTTTTGATTTGAGTAGCTAGACTCTTTACGGCTGCATTCATAGCTGCTACTCTGTTAGTACTTATCACAACATATTTTCTCTTTTTCTATTCTACATTTCGGTGCACAAAGAAATCATTAACTAAAGTAAAAAATATGTCTTCTACTGTGTCATGAATTTTCAGCAACAGAAAAAAAAAAGCCAGCAAGTTTGCTCATAAATTCCTGCTGTGTGTGTGAAGAGATAGTTGAAGCTCTGCCCATCTGTGGCTTTATCCAACTCTAAGGTGGAATCTCTCTGACGTGCATTGGAAATAGTACTTGGTTTTTCAAATTACACGCTCTTGTCATCCGGTGCCATTCGAGGAAGGAATTCTGCCAATAACTCACTGATACTTAACTAATAGAGATTGTTAGTGAAGTACTTATAATTTTTTCTTGGTAAAACACTTTCCTGACTGTGTGCGTGTGTATGCATTTAAAGTGGAAGGAAGGCACATGAAGGTGATGCCACACAGTTTTAATTTATTTATTAATTTAATTCCATTTAAATGATTAACTTAAACATAGCACTTTTAATTTTTATTCATTTATTGGAACGTTTAAAAAATTGACTGAAAGATTCTTTAAATTCTGTAATGCTGTACAATTTTCAAAAGTTTTACACACATGATTGCATATAATCCCATAGTAACCCTTTTTCTCCCTCTACCCCTATCTTGCCCTCCCTCCTTCCCTCTGCCCACTGGTAACCACTGGTTTTTTTCTCTGCATCTGTGAGTCTGCATATAGCACTTTAAAAATGCCAGGCAGTATTCTAAGTGCTTTGAAAACATTAACTCATTTAATCATCATCATACCACGATGAGGTTTATACTTTTACTATTCCTGTTTTTGCAGGTGAAGAGACAGAACCATGGACAGCCCCCAGCAAACTTGCTTTTACACAGAGGAGCTGGGATTCAACACAGGCAGTTTGGCTTCGGGTTGTCTATATAAACACATTTCTTTGTTACAATACCATTGTATTCTAAGTCTTTCAATTTCTAGTGTCTTGGTACACTGAATTGTTCTCATGATGACAAGATGAGAAGAAAAACTATTGCCTAAGAGCAACCAGTTAGAACATATTGCTGAAGCAGTAGGTGAGCAGAAAGCAGTGAAAGCAGATTGGAAGACAATAAGCCTGAAGTGATATTATTTGACTACTCTGGAGTTGGACAGTACAATGCTTGACAATTTGGAAAATGGAATAAGAGACTATTTGCTGAAATCAAGTATCTATTTAAACTTGTTGGTAGTGAAATTTTAAAAGAAAATTAGGACTTCCCTGGTGGCGCAGTGGTTGAGAGTCCGCCTGCCGATGCAGGGGACGCAGGTTCGTGCCCCGGTCCGGGAGGATCCCACATGCCGCGGAGCGGCTGGGCCCGTGAGCCATGGCCGCTGAGCCTGCGCGTCCGGAGCCTGTGCTCCGCGACGGGAGAGGCCACAACAGTGAGAGGGCCGCGTACCGCAAAAAAAAAAAAAAGTTAAATATGTGAATACATGTTTGTTATAATTAAAAGGAAAAGTAGGTAATCACAGTTCAGAAGGCTACTTTGTACATGAGAGTTTATAACAGCAGGCATATATGTTTTTTAAATGCAAAGAACACAAGAGGTGACCCTGTAGTTTTTTTTTTTTTTTTGGAAGACCACCAGCCTATATGTTATATTGTGGGGATGGGGTTCAAAGGAAGAACAGAAGTTACTAGAAATGATCTTCAATCCTCCACTCCAAAGTATCTTCCTCCCCAGTTCTCCCGAGTACCTTCTCACCCGCAGGCGGCCGACGAGACTCGGAGCCTCGGGCTCCTCCCGCCTCCCGCCTCAGGTGGACCGAATCCCTCGGAAGGACAGGTGGCGGCTCCTCGTTGCTATAGAGACGACCCGGCTCGCGAGCCGCGCCGTCCCTGACCGGGGCGTCGTGACGTCATCACGCCCTCCCCGGGCGCTTGGTCTTGCGGGCTGCGCGTCACCCCGGCCGGGGGGCGGGGCGGGGCGGGGCGGGGCGGGGCGGGGCTCTCACCGGCACCGTTCAGAGCCAGGCTGCCCGGGCTCCAGCGGCCCGGGAACCGGGGACCCTGTAGTTTTAATATGTATCTGTAGCTACTTTTTATTTGTTTTTGGATAATTTCATTTAAGGAACTAAATGCTAACTCTCCTTATTCAATATTACCTTTCTTATGTGTGTTTCAACACACACACCCATGAGATCTGACAGGACGCCCTTAAGTTACCTACTAGCTATCATAATAACATGATATAATGTTTCAGATGAACATAAATAATGCGTCCAAACGGTGTATTTATATTTCAAACTATGCATTTAACATGACATAGTTAAGTACTTAATAAAGTGGGAAATTCTAAAGATATGAGAATGTGTTGGGTTTGTGTGTGTGTGTGTATGTGTGGGTGTGTGATGGCTTGTGAGATCATTCTCACTGTTTCAGTGTAATTTCCTACAAGCGTAGGAAAGTAAGTATAAATTAAGATCCTGTTTACGCTTCGCCTGGAAGTTTCATATTTTTGGTTTCATATACATTATTTTAGCTAAAGCCATGAGTGACCCAGAGGAAAGAAAAAAAAATCTTTGATAATGTACATATTTGTATTTTAGATCAGGAATTCCAACTCAGCCAACAAAGCTTATACAGTAAAGCATATGGTCTGTCTTAAACTAAAGTAGCATTTCATAAAGGATAAGGAGGCTAAGAATGATTGGGAATTTCATTTCACTTCTGTGATGACAAGGGTCTCTTTTTTTTTTTTTTTTTTGCAGTACGCGGGCCTCTCACTGTTGTGGCCTCTCCCGTTGCGGAGCACAGGCTCCGGACGCGCAGGCTCAGCGGCCATGGCTCCGGCCGCGCAGGCTCAGTGGGCGTGGCTCCGGCCCCGCAGGCTCAGCGGCCATGGCTCACAGGCCCAGCCGCTCCGCGGCGTGTGGGATTTTCCCGGACCGGGGCACGAACCCGTGTGTCCTTCATCGGCAGGCGGACTCTCAACCACTGCGCCACCAGGGAAGCCCAAAAGCAAGTAAGTTCTAAGAAAGAATTTAGCAAAAACCTTCTTTGAACATGTATACTCTTTTTATTTTTTAATCGAAGTATAGTTGACTTACAGTGTTGTGTTTGTTTCAGGTGTTAAGCAAAGTGATTCAGTTATATATATATATATATCTATTATATTTCAGATTCTTTTCCCTTATAGGTTATTAACGAAATATTGAGTATAGTTTTCTGTTCTATACAGTAAGCCCTTGTTGGTTATCTATTTTAAATATGGTAGTGTGTATATGTTAATCCCAAACTCCTAATTTATGCCCCCCCTCCCCTTTGGTGACCATAAGTTTGTTTTCTATGTCTGTGGGTCTATTTCTGTTTGGTAAATAAGTTCATTTGTAATTTTTTTTTTTAGATTCCACATGTAAGTGATATCATATGATATTTGTCTTTCTCTGACTTACTTCACTTAGTATGATAATCTCTAGGTCCATCCATGTTGCTGCAAATGGCATGATTTCATTCTTTTTTATGGCTAATGTTCCATTGTCTATATGTGCCACATCTTCTTTATCCATTCCTCTGCTGATGGACACTTAGGTTGCTTCCATGTCTTGGCTGTGGTGAAGAGTGCTGACATGGACACAGAAGTGCCTGTATCTCTTCGAATTATAGTTTTGTCTGGATATATGCCCGGGAGTGGCATTGCAGGATCCTATAGCAACTCTCCTTTCAGTTTTTTAAGGAACCTCCATGCTGTTCTCCCTAGTGGCTGCACCAATCTACATTTCCACCCACATATATTCTCCCTAAAACAATGATAAAACAAATTTCATCCCAGGTCCTTGCTGACAAATGCCTACAGAGTTTTCCCTCTGTTGGAGACAGTTGATGCAATCTGGTAATCTATGTTACGGATTAATAGGCTTTTGGGTTTATCATATTTGTTCGTGTGGTCCGGGTGGAAAGAGTCTGTAGCAATGCCTAGAAGGTAATTAAGGTGTCTGCATCTGAATCAATAAGGAGAGATAAAGGAAAGCGGATTAGTTAGTTGGCTCAGAAGATAAATTTGAGAGATGACGATGTCAGTCTTCAGGCGTATGGTGAATTACCAGGCAGCGTAATTTTTCTAGTACGATGTAGTAGGAGGTGGAATTGGTCAATCTTTCATCAAATATTTATTGAGTGCTTATTTTTTGCACAGTGCTGTAGGCAACACAGAGAAATAAAGCTATCCCTAAGTGTGCACTCTCAAATACAATTTAAAAACTTGATGATCTGCCATGTATAAGTTTATGAATGTGTATAACTTCTCCATGGTTTATTTTCAGGGAGAGAGTAGCAGCTATTCTACTTCATATTTTGACAGGAACCAGAAAATATTGTGATCTTTGGTTAAACATATGGCAGCCTAGAACAAACCACATTTTCAGTCTCTTCTGTAGCTTGATGGGGTTATGTCTCTAAGTTCTGATAAACAGACGTGAGCACAAGTGTGCCTAAAGGGAGGAGTGTGTCCTGTTCTCTCCTGTGGGCTGAATTGTAGAGCTGGCCGGAGTGACACAAGATGAGGGCGTCATGGGTCCTTCATTACCCGAGACGGTGCCTTTGGGAATTTGAAATAGATGGCAGGCATACCTCATTGAAATCTGCTTCCATCTGTGTAAACCTGTTAATAAAAATCTACCGTGTCTATGATCTGAATGACACTCTTCAGAATCATGCAGTGCAGAACCTGTACAACCATACTTGGTAGACCTGCTTGATAATTACCACACCATAACTGGTCCTGGACTGCAAACACATTTTACAAGTTTGTGTTTTCCACTTTTTTAGTTCTTTTGGTCATTCAAGGCCAGACCTAATCTTAGTTAAAACACCTTTCTCAAGAACCAAAGCTCCCCTGAGGCAAGGACATTATCTACTTTTCTCATGGTGTTTTCCAGTGCCTAGAACAGGGCCTGCTATAAAGAAGATGCCAAAATATTTGTTTTGTTTGTTGGATGGCTTACTGAAAAAAAGAAAGGAAGGAAGGAAGAAAAGAAAGAAAAAGAGGTTCTTCTTCTTTATCTTCCTCATATATCCAGAGGGAAAGGAAGAATATTTTTTTATTTGCTAAGAGTTTGTGGCTCTTTGAGATTATTATATGTAAAACTACTTTCATTAGAATTATATGAAAAATGCAGTTGTAATCGTAGCATTCGTATCCACCACACTTTATGATTAACACTATCACTTTATTTTTTTAGGGTAATTTTTTACATGTAAGCTAATCATGTGTTTAAAATAATTTAGAAAACTATTTTGTAAGCCACGGCCTGCCTATTGATGTATGTTGAGAAGTCAGGCATATAAAAACGTAAATTATGACCATTTTTTGAATGGTTGATGAAAGAAAGTTCTTTTTGTCAACCATTTAGCATTTACTACACTTCTGTAAGCGTAACGCTGTGTGGGCTCCGTGTAAAGCATGGAGAGAATGTGTGATGTGTGATTGCCAACCTCATGGATCCTTTTTAAAAAATTTTTATTGGAGTATGGTTGATTTACAATGTTGTGTTAGCTGCAGGTGTACAGCACAGTGAATCAGTTATATATATATATAAAAATATATATATATAATACTCTTTTTCAGATTTTTTTCTCATATAAGTTATTACAGAATATTGAGTAGAGTTCCCTGTGCTATACAGTAGGTCCTTGTTGTTTACCTATTTTTTATATAGTAGTGTGTATCTGTTAATTCCTAACTCCTAATTTATCACTTCCTATCCCAATGTTCATTGCAGCACTATTTACAATAGCTAAGACATGGAAGCAACCTAAATGTCCATCGACAGATGAATGGATAAGGAAGATGTGGTATCTATATACAATGGAATATTACTCAGCCATAAAAAAGAATGAAATAATGCCATTTGCAGCACCATGCATGGACCTAGCAGTTATCATACTAAATGAAATAAGTCAGACAGAGAAAGACAAATATCATATGATATCACTTATACGTGGAATCTAATAAAAATGACACAAATGAACTTATTTACAAAACAGAAACAGACTCACAGATCTCAAAGTCATTGATTCTTTTTATAGGTTCTGAACGAATGGAGAAATCTATGAAGGAGTTAAAAATGCTCATTAAAAATGCTTGTTTCTGGGCTTCCCTGGTGGCGCAGTGGTTGAGAGTTTGCCTGCCGATGCAGGGGACACGGGTTCATGCCCCGGTCCGGGAAGATCCCACATGCCGCGGAGCGGCTGGGCCCGTGAGTCATGGCCGATGAGCCTGCGCGTCCGGGGCCTGTGCTCCGCAACGGGAGAGGCCACAACAATGAGAGGCCCGCGTACCGCAAAAAAAAAAAAAAAAAAAAACTTGTTTCATTGCTGTTAAAGCTGGATTGGAGCTTCCAGTTTGTGGAGCCTCCCTACCAGGTGCAGCAGGATTAGAAGAAAGTGTACACGTGGGCTGTCGTCACCGCTCACCCAACTATTTCCCAAAACTACCAGGAAGCATCTCTGATAAGCCCCTGACTCTCCCTGTGTTTGGATGTAGGTTTCTCCAGTGTTTATTTTCATCTGCTGATAACATCCTCCCTCGTTTTTCCAGCACAGTTTTGGACTTGTTTTCAAATATATTTGTCATTTCCCTGAAATCTTGGGACAGGCATGAAGTCAGTGTAAGGGTCAGTTTTTCTTTACATTATTCTATAGATAAGGTCACCAGGATTTGTGTATTTTTTTCCTTTTTACCCCACACATCTTCTAATGTAATAACCGTAAAGAAAAAAATCATTTGTTTCCACAGTCTTATATGTTTTTTTCTTTAGTCCTATATATTTTGAAATGTATTTTGTTCCTGCCCTTCTTCAAAACTGTTTCTGACGGTGAACTCCATGCCACCTGGAGATAAGAGGAGAGATGGTCAAAGAAAGGTGCTTGAAAGCCGTGTTTGATGTGGATGAGAGGGTGTGTTTAACCAAGTGCTTAAGTAATAAAGTCGTATCCCTACGTGCAAAGTTAAAAGTTGGCAAGGCTATTTTGAGATTCATAGGGAGGCTTTCATTTAATCCCTAGGCAGCCTTGGTAAGATTTACACAAACACATTTTTAATGTTGATGTGCCTCTTACCAGGGTGTCATCTCAGATCAGTAAATTGGAGACTGGAAGAGGGCCCTGCTGGACTGAGAACTCTAGGTCATAAGGGAGAGCTTGTCCCTTTCTTTATATGGGTTTGTCCCACTGCAGACACCACCTCAAAGCACTGATTGATAATATGGCCACTTAAAAAAAAAGCTCATGAATGTTGATATATTCTCCAAAAGGTTCTTCAACATGGGAATTTTTTAAGCAGTAGAAAATCTGGTTTATTAACAGAATGTATCTAGCCATCCAACAAGATTAGAAAGATTATCCAGGGTTTTTTCTTTATTATCCAAATAGTCAGAGGTCCCCAACACCACCAGGTTCAGTGATTCTAGACTATTCTAGACTATTCTGAGTTACAGGACTCAGGATATACTCAGGGTATGACTTATTAGAGCAAAAGGCTACAAAGCAAAGAGGAAACACACAGTATACGCTGAAGCAAACTCTTAATTTTCTTATGAAATATGCAGGAGTTGAGTGGAAAAAAAAGTAGCAAGATTAGCTGTAACCTGCAGTAAATATATATGTATACGTATTTCTGACATCACTCTCTATTAAATCTGTAAGCAATTTACTCATGGGAATTCAAATGGATTCATTTCTTCTACTTTTCCCTATTTGTTGCCTGAAAGTTACTAAAATGGGACATACTATTAATCACCCACACAGTAGGGAGTAAGAGACCTAGTATGCAGTAAAGGGTCAACCCCAGGCCTGAACTGAGACTGCTCTCTACGCTTAGAAATATCTATTTGCAAGGTCGGGCAAAGGCCAGAGGAAACTAGGCCCAAGCTTCCAGGGGTTATTCCCCAGAGGAGTCACACAGAACATGCTGAATTCCTCCAGCACTGCGTGGTGATCAAATGTTTTCCAGGGAAGCTGCATAGAGACTCAGGGCCCAGGATTTTTATCAGTGCTGGTCACAAGGTCACCCTCCGCTGAGCACATACCTGAATTCTAGACTGCCAGGAGAAAAGCAGGTGTCCTGCACAAACCATATCGTTTGTACAAACAGATTAGGCTCAGCATGCCACCTTTATCTCTAGAGAATCATGGGAACACTCTTGAAACCCAAGTTCCCAGATGCCAGCCAAGGGCCGACCTTGCAAAAAGACGTTTCTAAGCGTAGAGAGCTGTCTCAGCTCAGACCTGGGGTTGTCTTTACTGCATAGGAAGTCTCTTCCTCCCCACTGTGTGGGTGATTAATAGTTTGTCCCATTTTAGTAACTTTCAAGCAACAAATAGGGAAAAGTAGAAGAGATGAATCCTTTCGAATTCCTTTTTTTTTTTTTTTTTTTTGCAGTACGCGGGCCTCTCACTGTTGTGGCCTTTTCCGTTATGGAGCACAGGCTCTGGACGCGCAGGCTCAGCGGCCATGGCTCATGGGCCCAGCCGCTCGGCGGCATGTGGGATCTTCCTGGGCCGGGGCACGAACCCATGTCCCCTGCATCGGCAGGGAGACCCTCAACAACTGTGCCACCAGGGAAGCTCTGAGTAAATCTTTTAAAGATTTAATAGAGTGTGATTTTGAAAATATGTATACATATATATTTTCTACAGGTTGCCTATAGTCTTGCTACATTTTTTTTCCCACTCGAGTCCTGCACATTTCATAAGAAAGTTGAGAGTTTGCTTCAGAATATACTATATTTTTTATTTTATTGAATTATGTGATTTATTAGTTGTTTTTATTATTCATTTATTTTTTGATACTTAAAGTTTTTATTTTGAGATAATGGTAGATTCAGATGTGATTGTAAGAAATAATGCAGGGAGATCACATGTACCCTTTACCCAGTTTCCCCCAATGGTAACATCTTGCAAAACAATAGTACAATATCACAACCAGGAAATCGACTGAGTACAACCCACAGAACTGATTCAGATTTCATCCGTCTTACATGTATGTGTGTGTGTGTGTGTGTGTGTGTGTGTGTGTGTATGTCTCTTTTGGTTCTATGCAATTTTATCACATGTGTACATTCTCATACTACCACACCTCCATCATCAAGATAGAGAATAGTTTCATCCCTGTAATGATTTCTTATGCTGCCCTTTTAAAACCACACCTAGGGGCTTCCCTGGTGGCACAGTGGTTGAGAGTCCACCTGCCGATGCAGGCGTCACGGGTTTGTGCCCCGGCCCGGGAGGATCCCACATGCCGCGGAGCGGCTGGACCCGTGAGCTATGGCCGCTGAGCCTGTGCGTCCGGAGCCTGTGCTCCGCGGCGGGAGGGGCCACAGCAGTGAGAGGCCCGCGGACCACAAAACAATACAAAACAAAAAACCACACCTATATTCCTCCTCACCCACCTCCCCTCCACCTTCCCACTCCCAAAACCCTGGTGACCACTAATCTTTTCTGTATCTCTATAACTGTGTTATTTCAAGAATGTTGCACAAATGGAATCATATAGTATGTAAACTTTGGGGTTGAGTTTTTTTCACTCAGTTAATTCCCTTGAAATCTTTCCAAGTTGCATGTACCAATTGTCCATCCTTTGGATTGCTGAGTAGTATTCCATGGTGTGGATGTACCTTAGTTTATTGAACTATTTATACATGGACAGACATTTGGGTAGTTTCCGGTTTAGGGCTATTACAAACAAAGCTGAAGTGAACATTTACAAGTTTCTGCAGGAGAATAAATTTTCATTTTTCTGCAGTAAATGCCCAAGAGTGCAGTTGCTGCGTTTTATGGTAATTCCACGCTTATTTTTATAAGAAACTACCAAACTGTTATCCAGAATCGTTGTACCATTTGACCTTCTCACTAGAAAAGTTTGAGAGATACAGTCTTTCCACATCCTCACAAGCATTTATTGTTGTTACTTTTAAAAAAAATTTAGCCATTCTGACGTGCCGTTTTACTTCATTTTGGTTTTAATTTTAACTTCCCTAAAGTCTAATAACTTTGAACATTTTTTCATGTGTTTATTTGCTATCTCTAAATCATCTTAGGTTAAATGTCTATTGCAGATTTTCTAACTGGATTCTTTTTATTGTTGAGTTTTGAGAATTCCTTACATATTCTAGATACCAGTTCTTTTTCAGATATTTGCAAATACATTTCCCAGTCTGTAGCTTGCCTTTTGTCTTTTCATCCTCTTAAACAGAATGTTTCACAGAACAAAAGTTTTTAATTTTGGTGTCTAATTTGTCGATGTTTCCTTTTGTGGCAAATCTAAGAATGCTTAGCCCTAGGTACTAAAGATTTCTTCCTAGTTTTTTTTCCCCTAAAAGTTTTATATGTTATGTATTTAAACTGACTGCCTAGAGTGATAATTTTTAGCAAAAACACCACCTAGAATGTCTTTGTGAATGGTGACACACTAGACGTGTTTTGTCACTATATAATTGTCAGGTTTGTGTGAACACATCCTATTTATTCTGTTCTAGGACACAGGATGCTGTTAATGCTAAGTGAGAAATAGTAAAATGGGAAAGAAATAAACTTCAGTTTTTTGTTAAACTATATTTTGAATTACATTTTATCACATTTGCTCACCTCAGCCTGTTTCTTTATTGATCTGAATAACTGAAACAATGTCAAACAAAACACAGGAAACAGTGAAACATGTGGGTGTTCCTTATTGTTTTCTGGAAATTTAAAACTAAAACTATAATATTTCAGTAGTAGAAAGATCAGTTCATCTTGTAGAATTATACCCTAAAAGCATTTTGAGAGTGCTTATTCATAGATGTCTCGGGAAAAAAAAATTCTTGTTTTCATTTTAAATAAAATACAGAATAACTCTTGACTATCATCGTGGCTCTTTCTCCAGGCTGCACTTTACCTCCCATCTTGTTCAACTTTAACGAGGTCAAGTACATCTACAAATTCAATCCCACAGAAATATCTAATTCTGGATGTTTTTATTTTGCTTGAATTTTGCTTGACACAGAAAATCATACCATAAAATTTGGCTTTTAGCCTGCAACAGCTCTCTTTCCATACTTGTCACGTATTAGAATACGGTTTCCTTCCTGACGTCTACCCAAGGATTTTTAATCTCTCTCAGAAGAAAAAACTCCCCCTTTATATTTTCTAACTTGTTTATTTATGGGTTTTTTATTTTTAAATTTTATTTTATTCAAGTATAGTTGATTTACAATGTTGTGTTAGTTTCTGCTGTACACCAAAGTGATTAAATTATACATATATATGCATTCTTTTTCAGATTCTTTTCCATTATGGTTTATCACAGGGTGTTGAATATAGTTCCCTGTGCTATATGGTTGGACCTTATGCATTCTATATATAATTGTTTGCATCTGCTAATCCCACCCCCACCACTTCCCTTCCCCAGATTCCCCCTTTTTAAATTATAGAAGTTGAATTGCAGGGAAGGTTTTCCAACCCTGTGCGTCTGGAGTCAGGGACTAGCTCCAAATACATCAAACTGGTGAAAATCACCTGATTGCCTGTAGATGGCAGACTGCCACTATTTGTTCTCAGTTTTAGAACAATCCCTGGTTTTTAGTCACCAGGTAGCACAGGTGCCTGTCCCCAGATGCAAGAACCATTCAATTTTCCAATTCTTTTTTTCATTGTTTTCTTTGTATTCTGAAGTTGCCTTGGACTTCGGCTACTTTGTTTTGACTCACATTCTTGTGAACACCCCTCGATGTTCAGACATTCTATGTCAATTGTTTGCAAACATATCACTGTTTCCACCCTAATAAATTTGATATACACGTACACACGCTCTAAAATCATTCACTGGCATTTTTGTGCTGAATCTACCTAATAGCATCACTCACATAAATAAAATGTAAGTATATAAATAGAAAACCAGTTTCCTTCATGACATTTCTCAACCAAATAGTGTTATATAAGCAAGATATTAACTTCCTTTCTACCTAAACTGCATTTTTATTCCATATATAATTTTTCTTTAACCTATCATTTATGTGAAGGGGATATGAATTTGAATGTCAAAAGCAGTGACAGGGGGGCAATGACAGGACATACATTGACAGTGTACGTCCAATAATCTCCTCATGCGTGAATTCTCTACCAAAAAGGAAAGTGAAAGTGCTCTTTCAACGGAACCACAAGAGTTTTATGCTTTCCAGCCCTTTTAAAAGTCGACTTTATTTCACAATAACATTTGAAGAAAGAGATTAATTTTTAATTATATTTTAAGTGTTACAGGATTTTAAGGTAGAGCTTAGAATTTAAATTGATTTTATGACTTAGTATGCCATTTTGAAATACAGTTTTAGCTGATGTAAAATTTCAGGTTGGTTTATTTTTAGTGATTGTAACAAAGTCAGAAGACGTTAGCAACAGCAATATTTACATTGTGTCATAAGAAAAAGTTTGGAAATATTACTCTCTCTAGACTTAAGGTATTCTGTGAAACCAGATATAATGGAATCATATCTAGAAAACACATTTCAGTGAAAGAGCCACCTCCTGAGATTATATCACTCACAGGAATGGGATGGAGAAACAAGCTTTCCTAGGTGCTTGACGCTTTTAGTCACTGTGCCACAAAGAGATTAAACTTGGGAATGATGATAAAATGTGGTAGGAATTTTTCAGCTTTAAAATGCTCTTTATCATTGTTTCCAACCCTGAGATTCCATGTGAGTCCCAGTGAGTCTCTGTATTTCTCCTCAGAACTTCTGACTATTGATTAGATTGGATGTTTCCTGGAGGAAATAATGTAATTATGTATGTGTCATGTCAACATTCTCCTATTTTTTATTTTTTATAAAATTTATGTGCTTGAGAAAATAATTGTTAACCACATATCTGACGAACTTGTAGGGACTTCCCTGGCGGTCCGGTGGTTAAGACTCCCTGCTTCCATTGCAGAGGGCACAGGTTCGATCCTTGGTTGGGTAAATACAGACCCCGCATGCCACTCGGTGTGGCCAAAAAAAAAAAAAAAAAAAAAAGAACTTGTACCTAGAATATATAAAGAACTCTGAAAACCCAGCAATAAAAATACAAACAGTTCGGGCTTCCCTGGTGGCGCAGTGGTTGAGAGTCCGCCTGCTGATGCAGGGGACACGGGTTCGTGCCCCGGTCCGGGAAGATCCCACATGCCGCGGAGCGGCTGGGCCCGTGAGCCATGGCCGCTGAGCCTGAGCGTCCGGAGCCTGTGCTCCGCAACGGGAGAGGCCACAGCAGTGAGAGGCCTGCGTATGGCAAAAACAACAACAACACACACACACACACACAAAAAAAAAAAAACCCAAAACTGATGTGCCTATTTCTACCTGGAGATCACGCCATGCTAATTAGTTTAATCTCCCAGAAGAGATTAGATTAGATGAATCCCCCTCTATTTAGAGGCTATTGTTATTGTTATGATAATTATATCAAAAGAAACACACTTATTAGATATGAAAGTGTTACATGCAAAAAAGTTTCATTTAAATAATTTTCTTCAGGAATCTGTACTCCTCTTAAGCCTTTTAATGTGTCAAATAGTCTATGACAATTTTCACTTAATAGTTTCTTAGGATTCTGTTTCCACGTCACATATGAGGTGTAGCCTTTAACTCTTTCTTTTCCATTGGATCTAGATTATGCTATTTGGATCCTGCTTCTAAGAATACTTCAAAATAGTACAAATGAAAAATGAAGAAACATGACAACTTGTGTATAGACTTTATGATCCTGGAAGAATTCTTAGTGCATTCTTTGTGGAAAGGTTAACTTTACTTAAAAATAAATTTCTCATGTAATACCATTGGTATTGCTAGAAATTTCCTTAAAAAGTTTCTAACAAAATATAAATGGTTTACCTAAAAAAATGTCTGTTTCCCTAAGACTGACTTTGAATCACAGTATCATGGTGACAGTAAACTTGTGGGTTTGCAAAATGATCATTTATTTTAGAAAGCATTAAACTTGGACATTTTGGCACGTATCTAGAATGAATCTCCTTTGAGACTGATCTTCTTGAATTAAGGATGTAGGTCTGGGCCAAATTCACCAGTTTGGAAGCAATTGAAAATCTTTGACCTATTTACAGACCTCTCCAGGTTTTCTTGGCTTTCATTTTATTCTTTCTGTCTTTCTTATCTCTCTATCCTGAGAGGTTTTGGGCTGAGCCCAGACTTTCTGACAGATGACTGGTCTGGTAATAGATCAAATCTTCTCCCTGCTCAGAGTAGGAGCTATTGCATGAGTGACCCAGCGGTAAGCAGTCAGAATTAGACCTGGGTGGTGTTTGTTAAGCATCCTCCTATAGCGTGTGTAGGAAGCGGGGCTGGGAGAGCTGGGCTGGGGTGTGTGGGTATGGAGAATAAATTGGCTAAAACATATACCAAAATGGACAGACTATTTTTTCCGTGTTGCACATCATACCATAGATTAGGCCAGGCACTGAAATTTCTCCATGTTAATTTAGAAGCAAATCTATAGTTTAAAAACTTTAAACACCATGGCAAGATTACTGGGTTTAGAATCAGAAGATCTGGGTTAGAGTACTGACTTTCTAATGTTCCAGCCTTATGACCCTGAACGAGTTAATCCTGTGTTGTTCAATGATCTCTTGTGTAAAGTGAGGCTTGTAATACTGTTCTAAAACGGTTTTCAGAGGATTAATAAGTTAATGTATATGTGAAAGAAGTCTTCAAAATATTAAGGTCTATTTAAATATGTTGTTGCTCTTAATGTAGTTAATGTATGCAAATTTGTGTGTGTGTGTGTGTAAATTTGCTTCATGAAGGCTGAGAACAGGCTTCCCCCCTTTTAAGCCAATATGTATCCATAACCCATCATATAGAAGGTACTTACACATATCTTTAAAGTAATATATATAATGTATATGTCTATATACATATTAAATGAATGGATGAGTACACTTCAAGAAAAAAGAATGCTCAAACCTAAAGAATTCATTTAATCTAATTTAATTGGTGTCAAGATAAGAATAAGCACAGGAACTTTTAGAGCAGGAACTGAATTACAGTATTTCCTAGTGAAATTAAATACTTTTAGAAAAGATGGTAAGTGTTTTTTTAACAGTTTCATTTTACTAGTGCAGGCATAGCTATGAGTGTCATCACAACATTCTTCTGCTCATAAACCTTAAATAACTCTTACTGCTCAGAAAATAAAATCCAGTTCTTTAGCCTGGGGCTAACATTTTCAGATTTATTTTCCCATGTTACTGTCTGCCTCTTTTGGATATTTCCTATATATCATCCAAATACCCCTTTCCCTACTCTTTTGTCTCTTTGCCTGTGTCCAGGCTGGATCCTCATTTTAGAAAGCCCTTCAGTTTATTTCCATAGAATCAGATCCCACCCATCTGTCAAGTTCTGTCTTGAAGGTCACTGTCTCTGAGAAGCCTATGCAGATATCCTCAGTTAAAGGTAGCCTCTTCCTGCCTGAATATCCACTTCATGTTTGTCCTCTTGAAACCCTTGTCACTTCTGAGCCTAGATGGTATGTTTTTGACAGCAGATTTTATGAATGATTTGCCTGTGTATTGTCAAGATTGCCTACATTGTAAATACACACCAATTATTTGTTTATTGAACAAATGTAATACATACACATTTTAATGTCTGCTTGTATTGCATTTATAAATGTCTTGCATTTATCAGTAATTGTTATTTACAAAATGGAATATATAGGTGTCCATGATTTTGACTTATCATTATTACAGTTAATTGATTTTGGCAAAAGTGCAAGGTAGTTCTTTTGGGAACTTGTCTACAAATGATGCTGGAAAAATTGGTTACCATATGCAAAGAAAAAGAGAAAAAACAACAACAGAAAAGGAAATTTACATTCTTAACTCACCAATAACAAACATTAACATATAATGGATCACATGCTTAAATGTAAGCACTGTAAGTGTAAAACACATGAGAAAATCTTTGTAATCTTCAGTTATACAAAGAAATTTTAGATATGATAACATCAAAAGCATAATCTGTAAGAGAAAATATGATAAACTGGACTTTAAATTAAAAAGTCAAGTTTTGCTCTTAAAAAGACACTAGTAAGAAAGCAGAAAAGCCAGAGAATTCAAGAAAGTATATCTTGAATATATTGATCTATCTTGAGTATATCTGGTAAAGAACTTGTATCCACAATATATGAAAAACTCTTACAATTCAATAAGAAGAAAAACAATCCAAGTAAAATATGGACACATGTTTTGAATAGGCATTTCAACATATGGGTAGCAAATAAGCACATGAAAATATGCTCAACATTGTTAGTCATTAGAGAAAAAAAAAAAAGCCAAAATGGCATACCCATTGCATTCTCTAAAATGGCTAAAATTAAAAAGAAAATAGCAAGTGATGTCAAGAACATGGAATAATTAGAACGCTGATATATAGTTCGTGGGAAGGTAATATAACAGAGCTACTTTGGAAAGTAGATGTATCATGTCTTAAAAATGTTAACCATACGCTTGCCATGTTATCTAGCATTTCTACTTCTAGGTATTTACCTAATAAAAATGAAAACTATTATCCACACAAAGACATCCCTATGAATGTTGATAGTAGCATTGCTCAAAATAGCTCTAAACTGAAAACAAACCAAATGTCCATATCCAATTGATGAATAAACAAAATGAAGCATATCCTTACAATGGAATATTATCTGCAATTAAAAGGAACAAAATATTGTTTCATGTAACAACACCTGTAAACTTCAGAAACATCCTAAGTGAAAGAAAACACATGAAGTGGTTCAGTATAGTGTATGAAGTTTCTAGATAAGATAAAACTATAGAGACAGAAAGAAGATCAATGGTGGCCTGGTTCTGGGAATGTAGATTGCTTCCAAATGGATATACGAGAACTTTTGGGGGAAATGGAAATGTTTCAAAGCCGAATGGGAGTGCTGTTTGTAAAACTACATCTATTTACTAAAATTTATTGACTGACACACTGATAATGGGAGAATTTTATGGTTTGTAAATTATGCTTTAGTAAAGCTGGATGGGGGTGGGATTTTATTTAGGTTTTGATATCAGGAAAAGTACGTATGGGAATAACATTTAAGCTTAGACCTGAAAGATGAAAAGGAATTAAGAAAGACAAAGAGTATTCTAGGCAGGAAAGAGAAAGGACCTTTGAGTCCTTTGAGAAAGGTGAAGAGAAAGGTGACCAATGAAAAGTCACAGTGTCCAGAGTTTGGTGACAGAAAGGATGAGTGATGAGGGAAGACACTGGGGAATTAAATAGAAACAGTCTATTACTTTATTTACTATTAAATAAAGTAAATAAATAGTTACTTTATTTCAATGATCAAATGATTTGTAAAAGATGCTGGAATTCAGTGTTACCCTGGACCTACTGCCTGTCTGACCTTCATGTGACATGAGTCATTATTTTCCATGACAGGTGAATTTTCTAATGTTAAATCAAACCCTACTCTTTCTCCAGTATATGCTGGTATATACCATGGTCTTAGCTTCATTATGCCTGGAGGGGAGAAGGTCCTGATTCATCCTCTGTTTTGCCGAGAAGTATGAGTGTGACATCAGTGAGATTCACAGGGGAAGGAGAAATTATACAACTGAATCTTAAAAGTCTTACCAAATGTTTTTTACACTGCTGAAGGCTCAGGCTCCTATAAATTGGTGAAAAGCTGCTGAAATCACTCTCTGTCTCTCTTCCCTGTTTCCCACCACTGCTTTTATGCCAAAAAACAAGCCTGTGATCTCAGCTGCTCTAAAAAAGCCTCTTTCGGTTCCTCTGTTTTAAAAATATGGCAAAAGTGATTTAAGCAAATTATTAGTCACATTAGTGTGAGGATGTGACAAATGATAGATGAAAATGAGAAACCCCTCCAGGAGAGGTTTATAATAAAATTGTCAACACTCTCTTTAAGGGGCCCAGCTGGAGGCAGCCACAGTCTTCAAGATCAGTATCCCCAGGTTGTCTTTTTTCTCCTTTACTGAAGCACTGACATCAACCACAGGTGGTAACCAGCAGACCATTAAGCTCCCACTTTAAAAATTAATAGGATTATGCAGCCTGACAGGCTCATAGCCTTGGCCTATGTGTGTGGACCATCAGGCCATGGTTACTTCCCTTTTTCACCAGGGAATATGTTAAATGCAGCGGCCAGAGCTGACCGGGGAGCCCAGCCGTCTCTCCTTCCTTCCCCTAATGAGCTGCCAGCCCTGTGCGAGCGGTGACCCTCTTCCTAGAACCAACCTCAAGCAGCAGTGCCTGCTTCCGGCTCCCACCTCTGGCTTCTGGTGAGGATACACGTGTCCACGGAAATCTAGTGGAAATGTCAAAGGGGCCGTAGAGATGTCTTAGGTTTACATGTTTCTTGCTTGAGATTGCTGAGACAGAAAGTATAAATGCAACATCTGTATTTTTTAAATTGAAGTAGTTGATTTACAATGTTCTGTTAGTTTCAGGTGTACAGCAAAATGATTCAGTTATATACGTGTGTGTGTGTATTCTTTTTCAGATTATTTTCCCTTGTAGGTTATTACCAAATATCGAATATAGCTCCCTGTGCAATACAGTAGGTCCTTGTTGGTTATCTATTTTATACATAGTAGTGTGTATATGTCGATCCCAAACTCCTAATTTATCCCTCCCCCTGTTTCCTCTTTGGTAAGCATCGGTTTGCTTTCTATGTCTGTGAGTCTATTTCTGTTTTGTATATAAGTTCATTCATAGCATTTTTTTTAGATTCCACATATAAGTGATATCATATATTTGTCTTTGTCTGACTTACTTCACTTAGTGTGATAATCTCTAGGTCCATCCATGTTGCTGCAAATGGCATTATTTCATTCTATTTTATGGCTGAGTAGTATTCCATTGTATATATGTACCACATCTTCTTTATTAATTCCCCTGTTGAAGGACATTTAGGTTGATTCCATGTCCTGGCTATTGTAAAGAGTGCTGCTATGAATATTGGGGTGCATGTATCTTTTTGAATTATGTAAATGCAACATCTAATTAGCTGCATTATCTCCTACTACCTGACGCTGTTTTAATTAGTAAGGTTGAGAGATTTATATAAAACTTACAATTCTATTATAATTAGTCTTCATGTTTATCTCATAATGCTCTTATCCCTGTTTTCTTCAGACTTTATTGTTGTTGTTGTGAGTCACTTTAAGCCATGTCTTCACCAGGGGAAGGTCAGACGACTGCAATAATCTTCTAAACTGTAGCATTCCCAAGGCACCCCTACCTCCATGGCCAGTTCTATTCTGTCCTGTACATTTGAGACAGATTAACCATTATGTTATATCTTCCGTTTGGAGACTTTAAATTTTTCCACATTTCTAGCACATTAAATCTAATGTAATTCAGGGAGTAGCTGGCAGAGTACCAGGACGCAAAAATCCTCTATTTGGCTTCAATGATCTACTTACTCAGTTTCTTTTCTTCTTTCCTTACGTATCACTGTATCTCCTTCATTTAAACGTATACTTTGACCACTGCCGGACCCAATTCTATCTTTCCTGATAAGTAATTTGCAGTATTTTCTGACAAACTGCGCTTATTGTTCCTGGTCCATTACTTCATGTTCTGAGATGATTTCAAGGAACAAGCTTTCATCTGTCATTTATAAAATGTCCACACGTTTTGCATTATAATCCATAACATACTTGTGTTCACCTAAAAAATAATTGCAAATCACTTGCCATTCAGTCAAAGTCTAGAATATGCATCGTATTTATTTTGTGGACTTTTGAGGACTCACACGTATTCCCTATCATTTTTCATGGAGGGACACCATCTTTGGCTGAGAAGTTGGTCTCTTCATTGTTTACTTCTTCTGTGTTATTTTTGCCTTCTCGCTTATTCAAATCAAGTCAAACTCATCTCTACTTCTTCCCTGAAGCCTTCCTCACGTCTCTCAGGCTTTACAGGTCTTTCCCCTGCTTTTCAGCTCTTAAAAAACAAAACGCTGTACCATGAGTTTATTGGGCGTCAGATTTGAAAAAAGAGAAAACCTGCTTATTTACTGTCTTGCACATTTCATCTGTTTTAATCATATTTTCCAGTTAGACTCTAAATTCCTGAAAGGCAGAGGTTGTATCTTAAGCAGAATGAGTATCACCAGAAATACTTCATACTCAGTATGAAGTAGGTACTCAATAAATCCTTTTGGAGTGAATTAATGGTTGATCGTGGAAGGTTTCTCAGTTACTGGTGTGAGAGTTAAAACAGTGCAAATCATTGATATTTTGTTTTGCTAGTTGGACTGTCTTTTTTAAAAATCAGTTACTGTTGGTATTCTGAGCAGAAAACTCTGCAGAGGGACATTTTTGTCAGAAGAGTGATAAAATGTGCTTTCATTTGTATTTTTCTAGTTAGTTTTGTTTACTTTCTTTTTCACGTGTTAAAAGCTCTTACTAATGACAGTCACATAAATAAGTCATTAGACTGAGGGGCAAAGTTTAGTGTAAGGATGATCTAATTAATTTCACTCTGACTTCTAATGATTATTATCTTTTCTGCATCTGTGTTATGCTTGTGGTCTTACCACACCACTTAGTAGTTGGCTACAGGCTGGGTTTTTTCCCTCTAATAATTTTTGTACAGAATTAGTCCACCTCAGAAAGGCAGAACCTGTTTTTGCAAATACTTGTGCACCCCGCTGTGCTGGGGACCTTAAATACTTGACAGATTGTTGTTCCAACCTGAGCTTAGAGCTGAGAAATAAACAATATACCTAGAGAATAAAGTGCCAGAAGGCTAATCCCTTTTTTCATATTCAATTTGCATTTCATAATAATGCTGTGACCTTGTAAGTGTGTCTAAACATTTACCTTTCAAAAGTTTTCAAATTATGATCTTATTTCATCCTTTTTTGTATTGTATTCTACTGGTTCCTTACCTTTTATGATAATAGTGCCTCAAGTTGATTTTATAAACGACGCATGACACTTGTAATTCAGTTTCTGTTATCCTTTGTGGCGGAGCACTTTTAAATAATCTTTAATAGAAGCATTTTGCTTTTGAAAAATCAAACCCCATTTCCCTCAGTTTTATAGTTTAGAAGGTTTTCTGTAAGCTTTTAAATATTTTTAGCACTCTAAATTTTCTCAGCCTATCCAGTGATGAATTGTAACCCACAAGGTTTATACAGCATCATCATTAGAAATCACTCAACCTGGTGTACCAACAATACAAAGTTGCCATCAGAAGAAACACATTTGTCTATCAATCACTTTTTCTGCCCACCTATCTACCTATCTCTCATGTTCTATGACTCCCAGGGTCAAGAGGTGGAGTAGATATTATATCTGCTTGTCAGTGTCACATGCATCTCATTTTCCTCCTTCCTCCTTCAAATATCTTAGTTTCTTTGAAGTTTACAACACTCACTAACCACAACGTCTAACAACCTCCTGATTCCTCTCATTCACTGAAAAATTTAGCTCCCAGCTCTTTGTTATCTTCCTCTTAATGCAGTCATTATTCACAGTCAATTCCACATTCACATGGAGAAGCCATCCAACAGCCTGGCCTTCCAAATCATAAATCTTCTCATTTCCAAAGGTCTGTTCTCCACCTACCTTGGTCATCCACTGCCATGGTCATGTATAGCCTAGACCTTGCCATGTGCATACTTACAGCAGTTCCTGTTCTTCCAATTCAGTTATTCTAGTATACTTCCCAATTCCCCAAATCTTTTAATCCAACCAAAATTTCATATCTACTTATCAGTGATATCATATGGTGTTTGTCTTTCTCTGTCTGACTTACTTCACTTAGTATGACAATCTCTAGGTCCATCCATGTCACTGCAAATGGCATTATTTCATTCTTTTTTATGGCTGAGTAATATTCCATTGTATATATACCACATCTTTGCTTATATGTGGAATCTAAAAAAATGGTACAAATGAACATATTTAAAAAACAGAAATAGAGTCACAGATATAGAAAACTAACCTAAGATTACCAGGGGGTAAGGGAGGCAGGGATAAAAGAGGAGATTGGGATTGACATATACACAATACTTTATATAAAACAGATAACTAATAAACCTAATGTATAGCACAAGGAACTCTGCTCAATACACTGTGCTGACCTATATGGGAAAATAATCTAAAAAAGAGTGGATATAGGAACATATATAATTGATTCACATTGCTGTATACCTGAAACTAGCACAGCATTGTAAATCAACTATACTTCCATAAAAATTAATTAAAAAAATAAAATAACATTTATATCCATGTTTATTTTCCATCCTCTTTCTATTTTGTTTTTTTTAACATCTTTACTGAAGTATAATTGCTTTACATTGTTATGTTAATTTCTGCTGTATAACAAAGTGAATCAACTATACATATACATATATCCCCATATCCTCTCCCTCTTGCATAACCCTTCCTCTCTCCCTATCCCACCCCTCTAGGTGGTCACTAAGAACTGAGCTGACCTCCCTGTGCTATTCAGCTGCTTCCCACTAGCTATCTGTTTTACATTTGGTAGTCTATACATCAGTGCCACTCTCTCACTTTGTCCCAGCTTACCCTTCCCCCTCCCCATGTCCTCACATCCATTCTCTACATCTATGTCTTTATTCCTGTCCTGCCCCTAGGTTCTTCAGACCATTAAAAAATTTTTTTTTAGATTTCATATATAAGTGTTAGCATACAGTATTTGTTTTTCTCTTTCTGACTTACTTCACTCTGTATGACAGACTATAGGTCCATCCACTTCACTACAAATAACTCAATTTCATTTATTTTTATGGCTGAGTAATATTCCATTGTATATGTGTGCCACATCTTCTTTATCCATTCATCTCTCGATGGACACTTAGGTTGCTTCCATGTCCTGGCTATTGTAAATAGAGCTGCAGTGAACCTTGTGGTACATGACTCTTTTTGAATTATGGTTTTCTCAGGGTATATGCCCAGTAGTGGGATTGCTGGGTCAAATGTCAGTTCTGTTTTTAGTTTTCTAAGGATCCTCCACTCTTTTCTCCATAGTGGCTGTATCAATTTACATTCCCATCAACAGTGCAAGAGGGTTCCCTTTTCTCCACACCTTATCCAGCATTTATTGTTTGTAGATTTTTTGATGATGGCCATTCTGACTGATGTGAGGTGATACCTCATTGTACTTTCAATTTGCATTTCTCTAATTATTAGTGATGTTGCATATCCTTTCATGTGTTTGTTGGCAATCTGTATATCTTCTTGGGAGAAATGTCTATTTAGGTCTTCTGCCCATTTTGGGGTTGGGTTGTTTGTTTTTTTGATATTGAGCTGCATGAGCTGCTGTGTAGTTTGGAGATTAATCCTTTGTCAGTTGCTTTGTTTGCAAATATTTTCTCCCATTCTGATGGTTGCCTTTTTGTCTTGTTTATGGTTTCCTTTGCTGTGCAAAAGCTTTTAAGTTTCATTAGGTGCCATTTAGTTATTTTTGTTTTTATTTCCATTCCTTTAGGAGGTGGGTCAAAAAGGATCTTGCTGTGATTTATGTCATAGAGTGTTCTGCCTATGTTTTCCTCTAAGAGTTTTATAGTGTCTGGCCTTACATTTAGGTCTTTAATCCATTTTGAGTTTATTTTTGTGTGTGGTGTTAGGAAGTGTTCTAATTTCATACTTTTACATGAGGTGTCCAGTTTTCCCAGCACCACTTATTGAAAAGGCTGTCTTTTCTCCATTGTATATGCTTGCTTCCTTTATCAAAGATAAGGTGACCATATTTGCATGGGTTTATCTCTGGGCTTTCTATCCTGTTCCATTGATCTATATTTCTCTTTCTGTGCCAGTACCATACTGTCTTGATTATTGTAGCTTTGTAGTATAGTATAAAGTCAGGGTGTCTGATTCCTCCAGCTCTGTTTTTCTTTCTCAAGATTGCTTTGGCTATTTGGGGTCTTTTGTGTTTCCATACAAATGGTGAAATTTTTTGTTCTAGTTCTGTGAAAAATGCCATTGGAGTTTGAAAGGGATTGCATTGAATTTGTAAATTACTTTGGGTAGTATAGTCATTTTCAAAATGTTGATTCTTCCAATCCAAGAGCATGGTATATCTCTCCATCTGTTTGTATCATCTTTAATTTCTTTCATCAGTGTCTTATAGTTTTCTGCATACAGGTCTTTTGTCTCCTTAGGTAGGTTTATTCCTAGGTATTTTATTCTTTTTGTTGCAATGGTAAATGGGGGTGTTTCCTTAACTTCTCTTCCAGATTTTTCATCATTAGTATATAGGAATGCAAGAGATTTCTGTGCATTAATTTTTTATCCTTCTATATTACCAAATTCATTGATTAGCTCTAGTAGTTTTCTGGTAGCATCTTTAGGATTCTCTATGTATAGTATCATGTCATCTGCAAACAGTGACAGTTTTACTTCTTCTTTTCTGATTTGGATTCTTTTATTTCTTTTCTTCTGTGATTGCTGTGGCTAAAACTTCCAAAACTATGTTGAATAATAGTCGTGAGAGTGGGCAACCTTATCTTGCTCCTGATCTTAGTGGAAATGGTTTCAGAGTTTCACCACTGAGAATGATGTTGGCTATGGGTTTGTCATATATGACCTTTATTATGTTGAGGAACATTCCCTCTATGCTTACTTTCTGGAGAGTTTTTTTATCATAAATGGGTGTTGAATTTTGTCCAAAGCTTTCTCTGCATCTATTGAGATTATCATATGGTTTTTATTTATCCATTTGTTAATATGATGTATCACATTGACTGACTTGCGTATATTGAAGAATCCTTACATCCCTGGGATGAACCCCACTTGATAATGGTGTATGACCTGTTTAATGTGCTGTTAGATTCTGTTTGCTAGTATTTTGTGGAGGATCTTTGCATCTATGTTCATCAGTGATATTGGCCTGTAGTTTTCTTTTTGTGACATCTTTGTCTGGTTGTGGTATCAGGAAGATGGTGGCCTCAGAGAATGAGTTTGGGAGTGTTCCTCCCTCTGCTATATTTTGGAAGAGTTTGAGAAGGATAGGTATTAGCTCTTCTCTAAATGTTTGATAGATTTTGCCTGTGAAGGCATCTGGTCCTGGGCCTTTGTTGGAAGATTTTTAATCACAGTTTCAATTTCACTGCTCATGATTGGTCTGTTTATATTTTCTATTTCTTCCTGGTTCAGTTGTGGAAAGTTGTGCTTTTCTAAGAATTTGTCCATTTCTTCCAGGTTGTCCATTTTATTGGCATATAGTTGCTTGTAGTAATCTCTCATGATCTTTTGTATTTCTGCAGTGTCAGTAGTTATTTCTCCTTTTTCATTTCTAATTCTGTTGATTTCAGTCTTCTCATTTTTTTTTCTTGATGAGTCTGGCTAATGGTTTATCAATTTTGTTTATCTTCTCAAAAACCAGCTTTTAGTTTTATTGATCTTTGCTATCATTTCCTTCATTTCCTTTTCATTTATTTCTGATCTGAACTTTATGATTTCTTTCCTTCTGCTAACTTTGGAGTATTTTGTTCTTTTTTCTCTAATTTCCTTAGGTGTAAGATTAGGTTGTTTATTTGAGATATTTCTTGTTTCTTGAGGTAGGATTGTATTGCTATAAACTTCCCTCTTAGAACTGCTTTTGCTGCATCCCATAGGTTTTGGGTAACTGTGTTTTCATTGTCATTTGTTTCTAGGTATTTTTAGATTTCGTCTGATTTCTTCAGTAATCTCTTTGTTATTTAGTAGTGTACTGTTTAGCCTCCATGTGTGTGCATTTTTTACAGATTTTTTCCTGTATTGATATCTAGTCTCATAGCATTGTGGTTGGAAAATGTACTTGATACGATTTCAATGTTCTTAAATTTACCAAGGCTTGACTTGTGACCCCAAATATGATCTATCCTGGAGAAGAGTCCATGAGCACTTGGGAAGAAAGTGTATTTTGGTGTTTTTGGAGGGAATGTCCTATATATATATCAGTTAAGTTCATCTTGTTTAATGTATCATTTAAAGCTTGTGTTTCCTTATTTATTTTCATTTTGTATGATCTGTCCATGGGTGAAAGTGGGGTGTTAAAGTCCCCTAATTTGATTGTGTTACTGTTGATTTCCCCTTTTATGGCTGTTAGCATTTGCCTTATGTATTGGGGTGCTCCTATGTTGGGTGCATAAATATTTACAATTGTTATATTTTCTTCTTGGATTGATCCCTTGATCATTATGTAGTGTCCTTCTTTGTCTTTTGTAATAGTCTTTATTTTAAAGTCTGTTTTGTCTGATATGAGATTTGCTACTCCATCTTTGTTTTGATTTCCATTTGCATGGCACCTCTTTTTCCATCCCCTCACTTTCAGTCTGTATGTGTCCCTAGGTCTGAAGTGGGTCGCTTGTAGACAGCATATATATGGCTCTTGTTTCTGTATACATTCAGCCAGTTTATGTCTTTTGGTTGGAGACTTTATTCCATTTACATTTAAGGTAATTATAGATATGTATGTTCCTATTATAATTTCTTAATTGTTTTGGGTTGTTATTGTAGGTCTTTTCTTTTTCTTGTGTTTCCTGCCTAGAGAAGTTCCTTTAGCATTTGTTGTAGAGTTGGTTTGGTGGTGCTGAATTCTCTTAGCTTTTGCTTGTCTGTAAAGGTTTAATTTCTCTGTCAAATCTGAATGAGATCCTTGCTGGGTAGAGTAATCTTGGTTGTAGGTTTTTCCCTTTCATCACTTTAAATATGTCCTGCCACTCCCTTCTGGCTTGCAGAGTTTCTGCTGAAAGATCAGCTGTTAACTTTATGGGGATTCCCTTGCATGTTATTTGTTGCTTTTAATATTTTTTCTTTGTATTTAACTTTTGATAGTTTGATTAATATGTGTCTTTTGTCTGTTTCTCCTTGGATTTATCCTGTAATGGACTCTTTGTGCTTCCTGGACTTGATTGAGTATTTCCTTTCCCATATTAGGGATGTTTTCAACTATAATCTCTTCAAATATTTTCTCAGTCCCTTTCTTTTGCTCTTTTTTTTCTGGGACCCCTATAAATTGAATGGTGGTGCGTTTAATGTTGTCTCAGATGTCTCTGAGACTGTCCTTAATTGTTTTCATTGTTTTTCTTTATTCTTCTCTGCAGTAGCTCTTTCTACTATTTTATCTTCCAGGTCACTTATCTGTTCTTTTGCCTCAGTTATTCTGCTATTGATTCCTTCTAGAGCATTTTTAATTTCATTTATTGTGTTGTTCATTGTTTGTTTGGTCTTTAGTTTTTCTAGGTCCTTGTTAAACGTTTCTTGTATTTTCTCCATTCTATTTCCACGATTTTGGATCATCTTTACTTTTGTTACTCTGAATTCTTTTTCAGGTAGACTACCTATTTCCTCTTCATTTGTTTGGTCTGTTGGGATTTTACCTTGTTCCTTCATCTGCTGTGTGTTTCTGTGTCTTCTCATTTTGCTTAACTTACTGTGTTTGGGGTCTCCTTTTTGCAGGTTGCAGGTTCGTAGTTCCCCTTGTTTTTGGTGTCTGCCCCCAGTGGCTAAGGTTGATTCAGTGGGTTGTATAGGCTTCCTGGTGGAGGGACTAGGGTCTGTGTTCTAGTGGATGAGGCTGGATCTTTTCTTTCTGGTGGTCAGGGCCGCATCTGGTGGTGTGTTTTGCGGTGTCTGTCTGCAAACTTATTATGATTTTAGGCAGCCTTTCTGCTAATGGGTGGGGTTGTGTTCCTGTTTTGCTAGTTGTTTGGCATGGGGTGTCCAGCACTGTAGCTTGCTGGTTGTTGAGTGAAGCTGGGTTTTGGTGTTGAGATGGAGATCTCTGGGAGATTTTTGCCGTTTGATATTTCGTGGGGCCAGGAGGTCTCTGGTGGACCAATGTCCTGAACTCGGCTCTCCCACCTCAGAGGCACAGGCCTGACACCCAGCCGGAGCACCAAGACCCAGTCAGCTACATGGCTCAGAAGAAAAGGGGGGAAAAAAAGAAAGAAAAAATAAAACAAAGTAAAATAAAATAAAATAAAAAAGTTATTAAAATAAAATTTAAAATATTATTAAAATAAAAAAGTAATTAAAAATAAAGAGAAGAGAGCAACCAAACCAATAAACAAATCCACCAGTGATAAGAAGTGCTAAAAACTAAACTAAGATAAACATAATAATCAGAAACTAGTCAGTCACATATAACAAACCCCAAGTCTACAGTTGCTCCCTAAGTCCACTGCCTCAATTTGGGATGATTCGTTGTCTCTTCAGGTATTCCACAGATGCAGGTACATCACGTTGATTGTGGAGATTTAGTCCACAGCTCCTGCGGCTGCTGGGAGAAATTTCCCTTTCTCTTCCTTGTTCTCAGAGCTCCCGGGGCTCAGCTTTGGATTTGGCCCCGCCTCTGCGTGTAGGTCGCCTGAGGGCGTCTGTTTTTTTGCTCAGACAGGACGGGGTTAAAGGAGCCGCTGATTCGGGGGCTCTGGCTCACTCAGGCAGGGGAAGGGAGGGGCACGGAATGCGGGGCGGGCCTGCGGCGTCAGAGGCGGCGTGACGTTGCGCCAGCGTGAGGCGCCGGCCGGCGTGACGTTGCGGCCGGCGTGACGTTGCACAAGCGTGAGGCGCGCCGTGCGTTCTCCCGGGGGAGTTGTCCCTGGATCCCGGAACGCTGGCAGTGGCGGGCTGCACAGGCTCCCCGGAAGGGGGGTGTGGAGAGTGACCTGTGCTCGCACACAGGCCCCTTCGTGGCGGCAGCAGCAGCCTTAGCGTCTCATGCCCGTCTCTGGGGTCCGCGCTTTTAGCCGCGGCTCGCGCCCGTCTCTGGAGCTCCTTTAAGCAGCGCTCTTAATCCCCTCTCCTCGCGCACCAGGAAACAAAGAGGTAAGAAAAAGTCTCTTGCCTCTTCGGCAGGTCCAGACTTTTCCCCGAACTCCCTCCCGGCTAGCCGTGATGCACTAACCCCCTGCAGGCTCTGTTCACGCCGCCACCTTGACACACGAAAGTAGGAGAAAGATATTTCCTGGGCTTCTAGCCCCAGTCCTCTCCCTGCGCTCCGACCGAAGCCCGAGTCTCAGCTCCCAGCCCCGCCCGCCCCGGCGGGTGAGCAGACAAGCCTCTCGGGCTGGTGAGTGCGGGTCGGCCCTGATCCTCTGTGCGGGAATCTCCCCGCTTTGCCCTCCGCACCCCTGTGGCTGCGCTCTCCTCCGCGGCTCCGACGCTTTCCTCCTCCGCCACCCGCAGTCTCCGCCCGCAAAGGGGCTTCTAGTGTGTGGAAAGCTTTCCTCCTTCACGGCTCTCTCCTAGAGGTGCAGATCCCGTCCCTATTCTTTTGTCTCTGTTTTTTCTTTTTTCTTTTGCCCTACCCGGGTACGTGGGGGGTTTCTTGCCTTTTGGAAGGTCTGAGGTCCTCTGCCAGCGTTCAGTAGGTGTTCTGTAGGAGTTGTTCCACGTGTAGATGTATTTCTGGTGTATCTGTGGGGAGGAAGGTGATCTCCGCATCTTACTCCTCCGCCATCCTAAGGCGCTCTCCCATCCTCCTCCTCTTATCTTTGCTTCCTTCGCGTCCATCAGAGCGTCCACAGTATAGTTTCTGCAACGATCTAAACTTCTCTGCCTTGTTCTTCCTTTATTTCCTCAACTGTCAAAATCCCAAACGTGATTGATATCAAATTTTTTACCTTCTCTGTGGCTGCCCTGTAAAAGCTGAGTAAGTTTTTAAAATAAAAAGCATACAACACTGTATGGTCTTTACAGTAAACGGTATATTATATTTTTTTATTTGCAAATTGTAAGCTGTCATTTTTGTGGGAGTAAAATTTATAATAAACTTGTGTTTGAGATATATTTGTATAGCTCTTCTACCTGGAGGGCTTGACAAATGTCAAACATTTGCTAGCACACCACCGCTAATATATGGAGCATATCTAAAAAAGACCTCTTGATATTCTGTCTTCTCAGCCCTCCCTACACTTCCCTAACCGTCCCCATCCTGGCAAAAGGTATAATCATCCCACCTTTTGGAAAATCCTAAAACCTAGTAGTCATGCTTGATTACTCCTTTTTCTTGCCTTCTATATCCAAACAATCAAGTATGTCATCTCTACTTAAAATAGAAATTGTGCTGCACTTCCATGGTCGTTATTTTAAGCCAGGAAACATTTGTCCATTGCTTAGACTATTGGAAAATTCTCTAAACTAGACTACACTCTTCCAGTCTTTTCCACCCAGCACAGTGATTTTCTTAAAACTGTGCATCAGATCATGTCAGTTCCTTGCTTAAAGCACTTTGGTGACTTCTCCTGCCTGTCGTAAGAACTGAGGCCTTAGTCAGACACACTTGGGCCACAAGACTTTTTATCTTGTAATAAAATATAGTAGTAATGATATAAAAGTATTTCTTTTGAAGACGACTAATACACAAAGGACACACTGGAAACCATTATTAAGCAATACGGTCTTGCCGATGACTCCCTGTCACAAAGGGTGAGATCCTGCCAAGCCTGGATGAAATAATGGAATTCACAAATGTACTGTTTTCTACTGCTCAGGTTGGTAATTTTCAGTTGCATTCACATATAAACCTTCCCAGTTTTGTCTTGATGTAGACTGTTTTTGGCTGCCTTGCACAGGGGTGAGATTTTTCACCAGAAGTGGTGTTAGAGCACCTTTTATTTGGATTTATTTGCTGTTTTTGCAGAGATAGAAGCATAGCACTGGCTTTGGAATGTGAAGGTGTGTGTGTGTGTGTGTGTGTGTGTGTGTGTGTGAAAAAGCAAATGCATGCAAGTCTCTCCTGCACAATGACCATTGCAACCTTACATGATAAAGACCCTGCTTTCCTTACCTATTTCGCTTCTCACAACACTCTACCTCTCACTTACTATGCTCTCCTCCTTTTTTTTTTTTTTTTTTTTTTTTTTTTGCGGTACGCGGGCCTCTCACTGTCGTGGCCTCTCCCGTTGCAGAGCACAGGCTCTGGACGCACAGGCTCAGCGGCCGTGGCTCACGGGCCCAGCCGCTCCGCGGCACGTGGGATCTTCCCGGACCGGGGCACGAACCCATGTGCCCTGCGTCGGCAGGCGGACTCCCAACCACTGCTCCACCAGGGAAGCCCTCTCCTCCTTTTAAAACATAGTTTGGGCTCTTTCAAGGGCCTTTCACTTGATACTATTCATGCTGTTTGTCCAGAGCCGAAGAGTGGAACATTCTTTCCTCCACTCTTGTACGTCTGGTTCTTTATCTTTCAGATACCAGTTCACATATCACCTCATCAGAGAGGCTTTCCCAGACCACACACCTAAATTAACCTCCCCTCATACCCACCCTGCTATCAACCTATCATCTGGTTTGTTTCCTTTGCATCATTTACTAAATTCTGGAATGATTTTACTTGTTTACCTGTGGGATATCTATTTTCTACACCATAATACAAGCTTTATAAGGGCAACGATTTTGTCAAGACTGCTCACCAGAGTGTGCCCAGTGTTTATAACGACACTTACATTTGACAGGTAACCAATTGTTGGAGGAGTGAATGAGTGAGGGGAGAATAGTGTGCGACATTAAAATCAGAGTCCTTAGGAAAGAGTCCCCATGAAGAAATGAAGTTTATCTCTGGGATAGTAGAGATACCCAGGCTTGGGTTGGATGCTGACTCATAAGACGCCTGGTTCCGGGGGCGAGGCATGCTGATGACTGATCGCTGAGGTACCTTCTCAAGCACAGCCAGCTGCCACGATTTCCCTTTCTTTCTTGGTTGGGTCCCAGAGCCTCCATCTACGCATTTCTGCTCTGGTGGTGTCACTAATTTCTCTATGTATTGTTTTCTGTTTCTCCCAAGGCTGCTCTCAGTGTGGAAGACAATACTTTAGCTCCTTATTTCAGTTGCCCTTCTAAGTACATACTTATAAGTTCTATCCATTTTAGGGATTTCCCTATTAATTACTCAAGGAAGGGGATTGCACAACTAGACAATACAAGAAATTCTGGAAATTAAGGGAGGTCAAAAAGTTGCCTAGTGAAACTCATAAAGCCATCCATACTGGTTCCCTTGCAAATATGATTTTATCAAGACGAGAATTTTATTATGTTAGTGGGATGACTGTGAATCAGTGAGGATTAGCCACTGTAGGTATTTCAAGCAGAAAGGGATTTAATAGAGTGAATGAAAGCCTTGTAAAACCACTGGAAGGGCCAGAGTAGGGAATGTCAGCGAAGGTGGCATGAACTTTCGGTATGGTCTGAAAATCAGGAAGTTGATGATGTACTATCCTCAGGAATCACTGGGAAACTCCCTCATCTACTCATAGTTTCCCATTCACATCCAGGTGGGTTCTATCAGGCGGGAACTTAAACAGGTGACATCTGAAGGCCGTGTAAACCTTCACATCTGCTAAAGTCCATGCATCCCTTCACCGTTGCTTCTGGAAGATAAAGGCAACGGATTCTGTTTCTCTTCTTCTCCCACATCTCACATAAAGTTACCTCACTGGCAGAATGTCAATTGCGTTTAGGCTCTGGAACCAAGAAAGTAGGAGAAAGATATTTCCTGGGCTTCTAGCCCCTGACATTCAAGGAAGAACGTAGACAGTGGTAGGGATAAATCCTGGTTGCCAAAACAAATAAGCAGTAGCCAAAACTAAATAAATATTTTCCTCCCCCACCTACAGAAGCAAAGCAGATCCCCTACAAATACTGTTTTTTTCCTCTAGGGAGTTGCTGATTGAAAGATTCTTGAGCTATGGAATGTCTTAGTTGGACACAATCTTCCACATCCATCTTCTCTGTCTTTCTGTCATATAGCAAAAATGATAAGATCATATTATGAGAAAAGGTGAAAGGGTTAAAGGGCCAAATGGAATTTCCATTGATTCTGGACAATGCCTGCCCTTTGAAGATTTGAGAAAGAAGCAGAAGTATTATTTCCAACATTACACTACTTGAAAACCTAGCTGAGGAGACGAGATTAAAGCACACAGAACAAATGGAGAGCAAATGTGCTGTCTGATGATAATACGCTTGACTTTGTAGCTTGTCTCACAAGGAAGAAAATATTGGTACCTTTGGAATAATGGTAGAAGGATTACTGTTTGAGCCTTAAAGGTCGATAGGGCTTGGAGTGTCAGGAGGAGGGGAAAAACATTTGAAGTGTGTGTACAGAGAGGAGAACCACGTAAGCAAAGGCTGCGACAAGCACACGGAGAACTGTGGAAGATTTACAATTTCTTAGAATAATTTCTGTCTCTAAATTTGGCCCTGCAATTCACTCGTTCTCCATAACAACTACCAATGGCCCTCAAATTTTTTTCCCCACCTTGACACACGAAGACCATTATTTTTAGGACATGTTCTCAGGGCTTTACCCAGAGTCATGCAAATTTCATGTTAGCTCTGAGCCTGCCCTTCTCTTTCCCTACTGGAGAAGCATATCAGAAGGTAAGTGAAAAATGATGACGAATATTAGCAATGACTTCCAACTTGAAATTGGAAAAACGTGTCAGAAAATAAGTGAATTACTGAGACATAATTGAGAGGATGGTTACTTTGCTCTATTATAATTTTTTAAAGAAAAGGTTTCATAAACGTTCCTACCTTATGAATAATGAATAACTCTCGACATGCCTTCACGTTTTGGAGACACATCTGTGAATTGTAATGCCGGAATCGGGGATGGGTATTCTATCTGGACATTCGGGAGATAGATGCAAAATGCAAATCTGGCTTTACCACCTTCGTAGAAATCATTCAGTGGTTTTCTCTCATGTCTATGCATCTTAACATGTCATCAAATTTGGCCCACTGTCCCTTTGCCTCCATCTTTCACACGTGCCCCAAATGTGTGTGTGCTCCAGTAACACTGTGTTTGTTGGCTGCATGCGTTGTGCTGTTTTGTATCACACCATCTTAGCTAGTGTTTTTCCTCTATCTAAAAAAGTCCTTCCCAAATCTGTTTTTACTTGGTTACTTTTCTCTCATCCTTAGAAATTTGGTTCCAGCATCACCTGCTGTGCAGAACACTTTCCTTAACCTTTCTCGGTGAGTTTAATGTCCCTGCTTTCATAGAAGCTTGATTATACTTTTATCACTGCACTTTCCATAGTTTATTGACATTATCTATTCGCATTTCTGTCTTCATCACTAAAATAGAAACTGTGCAAGAATAGGAACCATGTCATTTTGAATATTGATCATTGGATTCCTTGTACTTGACAGAATCCTTGACATATAAATTGAACTTGGAGCTTGAATTAAACTGAATTTTTGCAAAGTTGGGGGAATTCTCTGAAAAGCCAGATAGCTAGTTTAGGGAGGTTGGAAATGCCAGGCTCGAGTTCAGGTGACAGGCAGTGGAAAGCCACCTTGATTTTGTGACTTTGTACTAGGCACTTAAAAGGTGCTTTATTCATACTTAGTGTCTTCAACTATTTCAGGAGGCAGGGATTATTGACATTTTATAGATATAAATAAATGATGCGCAGAGATGATAGGTAACATTCTCAGCATCACAGAGCTGACAAAAAAGGGACTGGAGCTTTAAATGAAAATCCAGCTGCCTTTAAGGCTTTCTACATCATGTTGAACAATGTAAGGGAAGCAATTGATGAAAATGGTTATTTTATGTAAGCACTCATTCACTGATTCCTCTCTAGAAAGTTTAGGTCATTTTTGAAAGCTTACGTACAGCACAAGTGAGCTCAGATTTTTTTCAATTCCATGCTGCTGTTTTTTTTCAATTCCATGCACGCATCCACAGAGAGAACCCGTAGAGCACACAGCCTACTGCATTAGGTGGGATACCATTCAAAGTGTGGCTGGTAAATACTTCAGCCAAAGGAAATTTCAATACAAAACTGCCGCTGCTGTAGGCCATGATGCTACCTATTTGTAAGAGCTATCTGAAGGCATTTTCCTTTTCATTCTGTATCACCAGAGGTGGCTAATCCTTTAGTTCCTGTATTGTTGTTCTAACCATGCTTCTCAGAATGGAAGGCTCCCTCAGTGTTTGCCTGCGATGTGCCCGCCCAGGCTCTTACTTGATTGTGTCCTGGTGATGTCAAATGATAGAGGTTGAAAGAGGTGAAACTGACCTGCTGACTTAGAAGCGAAATCAAGCAGCGTTGGTTTCAGACAGACCGCCCCGTATACCTCCAAGAAACATTGCATAAGCCACAACTATTTCCCAAATTTGGGTGAGAAAAACTGAGTTTAGGTAGGTCCTGCTTTTATGTATTCCTGTATTTCTCCATTCACAGCATTTATTATCCTTTCAGCTTTTTTATTCATCTCTTTATTATCTCCTAGATCCTCAACTCTATAAGCACAAAAAGCTTACCTGTCTTTCAGTACTCTATTGTCAGCATCTCAGATAGTTCATGGCACAGAGTAAGCACTTAAAAGGATAATTACTGAATGGATGAGTAAATTACGAACACTCCATTTTTTGATTATTGTGAAAATTTTCACTGTATCGCAAAACAAAACCAAACCTAATCGCCTATGTCCTTTAGAACAGTGATTCTCAAAATTTCATAGATACCTGAATTACCTGAGGATCCTGTTACAGTGCAGTCAGCTCTAGTAGATCTGAGGTGGTGCCTGGAACCCTGCACTTCTAACAAGCACCTGGCTGCTGCCATGTGCTGACTCCCAGGGACCACATTTAGAGTAGCAGCTGCGCTAGAACACCTCAACCACCAACCGCTGTATTCATGTTAACACTTCTCCTCCAGGATTTTGCATTTGCTAGCTGGTCTAACTGGCCTTCCATTAGAAATTCATTAGCCATCTGTGGATGGGTAAATCTCGGTGGCAACTCAGCCTGAGGCACTCTAGACAGACTCCCTCTGAGAAGCAACTCAGTTGCAGGTGATTGCCTTACTGTATCTGTCTGTGACTTTTGATTTAGGGCTCAGATCTGAAATCCCCATTAATTTTCTTGGCGTCACTCTCTTAATACAAATAATGCATCTCTCCTGCCAGCAGATACTCAGGTTTGCCTGTTTACCTTATTGTCAGCTGCTTTGAAGGGTCTTCCAGAATAAAATTTGTGTGCATGACATAGCCCCTGGCCCTACTAAATGTCCTAAAAATCTATCCAGATATTTTATAGTAATATAAAGACAAAGACCAACAAACAGGCTCAAGACACGCAAACTTCACTTTCTTTATGGAGATTCTCCTTCTGTACAACGAGTATGAATAATGGGCTTCAGGGGTGACTGCGGGGAATGAGTGAGATAACGTATGCAAAGCCTCGAGCTCAGCTGTGTAATCAGAGCCCAGTCAGGGGAGCTATTAGAATATTTTAATCATGGTTATTGTTTAATTTTATTACTGTTGCCCTCAGGTGTGTCCAGTGCTACATAATATAGGCGATTTATGGATTTTAACTGGGCAAAAGAGCCCTTTTAATATAAACTACTTGAAAGGGGACGTTCTATTCCTAGCCTTAATGCTAACCCAGGCTATTTACTGACTGTCTCTGGTTTATTTATTTTTATTTATTTTTTATTGAAATATAGTTGATTTACAATGTTGTACTAGTTTCAAAGTGATTCAGTTATACATATATATGTATCTATGTATCTATTCTTTTTCAGATTCTTTTCCATTATAGGTTACTACAAGATATTGAGTATAGTTCTCTGTGTGATACAGTAGACCCTTGTTGGTTATTTTATATATATTAGTGTGTATATGTTGATCCCAAACTCCTAATTTATCTCCCCCCACTTCCCCCTTTGGTAACCATAAGTTTGTTTTCTATGTCTGTGAATCTATTTCTCTTTTGTAAATAAATTCATTTGTATCATTTTTTTTAGATTCCACATTTAAGTGATATCATACGATATTTGTTTTTGTCTGACTTACTTCACTTAGTATGATACTCTCTAGATCCATCCATATTGCTGCAAATGGCATTATTTCATTCTTTTTTATGACTGAGTAATATTCCATTGTATCTATCTATCTCTATATATCTACCACATCTTCTTTATCCATTCATCTGCTGATGGACATTTAGGTTGCTTCCATTGTAAATGGTGCTGCTGTGAACATTGGGGTGCATGTATCTTTTTGAATTATAGTTTTCTCTGGGATTTTTTTGCCCAGGAGTGGGATTGCTGGATCATATGGTAACTCTACTTTTAGTTTTTTAAGGAACCTCCATACTGATCTCCATAGTGGCTGCACCAATTTACATTCCCACCAACAGTGCAGGAGGGTTCCCTTTTCTCTACACCCTCTCCAGAATTCTGATTCATTTTTAGTAGAAGAGGAACAACCTCTCCCTTTATTAAATTCCAGTCAGGCTATTTTTCTTTCCTTTTTAACCTTAAAAAGCATTTAAGCAATGACTTTATTTTCTGAGCTCTGTCAACTCCCTTTGCACACTTACCTGATGTTTAGGCACTTTTTTTTCTTATCTTTTCTATTTTTGATTTATGCTTTAATTTCATGACTTCTACCCCTTTCTTAACATTTTATCTCATATTTAATATTAGGTTACAGTTTTCTTCTCCATTGCAGCCATATTTTATTGTCTTTTCATTGTCCGTTAGCACATCAATCAAGGCTTTTTCCTTCTATTCTCAGGATATCATTTCATGTGTTTGGGTGGGAATACTCTCTTCTCTTCATGGCTCGTGATGGGTTTTGCTGTATTCTCAGGAGCGGGTTCCTGGGCAGATGTGGGTTTTTGCTTGAGGACTTTCTCATCTGTTGTTACCCCAAAGTTTGAAAACATGGCCTCTCTGTGCAGATGTGTCCTCAGACCTGAGATCCACCTTCTCGGCCCCCTTCACATCCAGCAATGAACTTGACAATGTTCCTGACCTGTTCAATTTGAATTCTATTCCCTGCAGGTGTTTTCCCTGCAGGGTGGGTTTCTGTCTTTCTGGAAGGAGATGACACAGGGTGTCTCTGAGATGCTGAAGGGCTTAGGCGGCTGCAGCATCTTGGGGTCTCCCTAGAAACCCTGATGGGGTCCATGCAGCCTTTTCTGATTGTGCTCAAGTATGTTTGCTAATTATTCCACTCAGAGTAGAGTCTTTGCTTTTGTTTTTTTTTTTTTTTTTAATATACATGAAATGAAATTCGTGGGCCCTTAAGATCACCAGGATTCCCTGTATCTTCCCTCCATTATCTCTGCAAAGCTGCTAAGTCCATGCGCTCATCTTCTGGGTATTACGGACACTGGCTATGCTGTCCTCCCTGCTTTGGACGCTCTGTAAATTTTTTAAAAAAACTTTTATTGGGGCTTCCCTGGTGGCGCAGTGGTTGAGAGTCCGCCTGCCGATGCAGGGGACGCGTGTTTGTGCCCCGGTCCGGGAAGATCCCACATGCCGCGGAGTGGCTGGGCCCGTGAGCCATGGCCGCTGAGCCTGTGCGTCCGGAGCCTGTGCTCCGCAACGGGAGAGGCCACAACAGTGAGAGGCCCGCGTACCGCAAAAAAAGAAACAAACAAACAAAACAAAAAACAACTTTTATTGGAGTGCAGTTGATTTACGATGTTGTGTTAATTTCTGCTGTACAGCAAAGTGATTCAGTTATACATATATGTACATTCTTTTTCATATTCTTTTCCATTATGGTTTATCCCGGGATACTGAATATAGTTCCCTGTGCTATACAGTGGGACCTTGTTGTTTATCCATTCTCTATATAATATTTTACACCTGCTAATCCCAAACTCTCACTCCATCCCTCCCCCACCCCCCCCTTGGCAACCACAAGTCTTTTCTCTATGTTTGTGACTCAGTTTCTGTTTTGTAAATATTGTTAAGTTCATTTGTGTCATATTTTAGATTCCACATATAAGTGATATCAAATGGTATTTGGATGCTTTGTCAGTTTTTAAGAGCGGATTTAGGGAGTGGTCAGTTGAGACTAATCACCTGGGAAGGTTTTTAAAATGCTGATGCCCACCCCCTGCCTCCAAGATTCAGGTGCTCTGAAGTGGGGCCTAAGCACCAGCATTTTTGAAAAGCATCTTCTAGAATACACCATGGCAGGTAACTACTGCTCTCTGTCAATTCCATCTCACTTCCAAATTTAATTGGTGGGTGGTTTGCCTAGCTAGCTCACAAGGCAGAATGGAACAGCTGGAAGTGTTTCTTTTGATACAGAAGCAGAATTTCTTTTTCTCATAGAAATGTAACAATTAAATCCTTTCTCCCCAAATGTCATTCTGCGGTATCCCCTCTATTTTTCCTCTCTTGCCATCAGAAAATACTTTGAAAATTTAAGGACTTTTATCTTTATGGATTGTGGGCATAGAAGAATATTTCTCTTCCAAAAGTTGGTCCAAACAACTATTTTTCTAGCTAAAAGTTGGTCCAAACAACTATTTTTACTGTTAAATGTTCTCTCCTGCTTTTAACTATATCAAAGAATTGTGAGGTTTTTAGTTTCTTGGGGCTGAGAAGAGGTTGGCTTAATTTAATACTGTCCTCACAAAAGTACAACAAATAGAATTTGACTATAGGAAGTTGGTACCAATTTTTATATACACAAATAAAAAATCTTTCCCATATATAACAGTTACATTTCCTTACGTTATGAGATAATATTTAACTTCGTTAACTTTAGCACTTGGAAAATATATGGCATATAGTGTAGAAATTTGCTGAAGAAATGAAGCTTCCAATGAAATGAATAACTAAAGTGTCAAAATTCATTCAATTAATATTTTATTAACATAACAAAGGACCTCTATTTCACTCCAACTGGTGTGCACCAGTTTTGCAAATGAAGAGTTATTTAGTAGATATGCTGTTTAAGATCTGAATTTAATAATTTTGTTAGATTCAAACACTACACAATTTGAGACAACAGAGAATGTGTGATTAGATTGCTTAGGTTTAGAAAACAACTTCAAGAAAAAACATAGTGTGTCATAAAAGTAAGTAAGAAAAAATCCACAGATGTAGACAACAAATGTATGGACACCAAGGGGGGAAAAGTGGGGTGGTGGTGGGATGAACTGGGAGATTGGGATTGACGTGTATACACTGACGTGTATAAAATGGATAACTAATAAGAACCTGCTGTATAAAAATAGATAAAAAAATAAAATTCAAAAATTCAAAAAAAAAGTAAGAAAAAATTAAGAGAACAATGTTTAAAAGTAAAGGATATATTTAGAATGTGTTCTTTAAGAGAGTGACTTAATGTCCAGTTCTTAGTGAACAGATCATGCAAATGTGAATCTTTGATTTTCATTTTCTTGTAAATGTTTATCCCTTTGTCTTATGTATATTTACACACATATATACATATATAATATATTCATAAAATATGCATTTCTATAAAAGATGAGTTGTTTGTCCAAGACACAGCACATCCTATTTATACATTCAGGCTTCTTATTTTCAAACCACTGCAGTGTTACAACTATGTGTTCTTACTTTTAATCAAGTGTCTTCTCATATCCTAGTGAGGTGAAATATGGTCTAAGTAAATCGATCAGTCCAGGAAGGGAAAATAAATTTCGAATTTCAAGAAAAGCTTTGTTTGAAATATGACACAACATCGTCACTTACCAGAGGGCTTTATTAATCTGTTTTATGCCTCGTATAAGGATACATTTGAACTTGCTAAAGACTGCTTTTACAATATGAAATAGATTAGCTCAGGGTGTAGGAGGTATGTGTATTACCCAGGAATGAGAATACATTGTTTATGTTAACTTTGTATTCATTTTTCAAATCATGAGCTTAAATAGTAGTTATCAGTATCTGCAGGTTCTTAATGACATTAAAAGTAGCAGAGTCTATTTTATACTCTTTTCAGACTCCCCAAAGGAGGAACTCTGTATGATTCAGCTTATGGTCCATTACAAACAGAAAAGGTGGCACAGGTGAGGAGTGAAATCGTGGCCCTTTGTTATGTTAATAAAATATAAAGCTGTCTCCTCCTCTTTCTATCACAAAAGGCAGAGCCATGAGCTTCGTATTGGACAGTGCCATGCTTAAGTAAAAGTCAGGAGTGATCTTGATTCAAAATTTAGCAGAAGACACTGTATTAGACTTGATCACCCCAGAGGCTATAAATACAAAACGTCTGACAGAGGCCCTGACAAACAAGAAATGTATCAGAAAACAAGCCAATTGCAGATCACAAGAACAAATCAGCAGCGGTGCTTTGTAGAGCTGTCTTTTCTCTGCTGAGTAGAGACAAGATTGATTGGTGCAACCTTCAGCACTGCTCCCTTAGGCAACAAAAAGAACACAAAAAGCTGTGGTTAGAGGGGAGTTGGTGAAACCTACAGTTGGGGAATTTCCCAAGGAAATGGGGAAAAGCTCTAGGGATAGGGGACCAGCAGATGGCATGCCACACAACTCATCACTTATCACATTGACTGTCATCATCTCTGTGCCTTGCGTCTCATAATTAGACACAGAAAGTGACCTTTTTTCTTCGGCAAAAAGGTTCTTGTTTTTCTAATATAGAATATAAAAATGACTAGATTCTAGTTACGTCATTAACACCCCAAATATTTTACTTCTGGTTCTTTTATATGGGAATCTTCAATGTGGTTACATTAGTAAACTGATCACATGCTGTAAAGCAGTACAGAACCTTTAGAATTAATTCAGATAAAACAGAAAGGTACATTGTGGTTTTCTGATTAATTGGTAATAGTGAATGCTTGAGAAACAGGAGGCACCTTGAAAATATTTTTAAAATGTAATTTTTTAGAAGTTTAGTTATTCCAGAACATATACCTTATTTTTATTATTCAAAGTATAAAAAGGAACCAAATAGAATTTGTGTGTGGCTAGAGGTCTTTGCTTGATTAGATATCCCCCTCTGGAGGAAGAATAATCTATGCATTCTAAAACTGCAGTTCTGTGAAGCAAGATGATCATCAAGGTACACGAATTAAATCAATATTTTAATTTTCAAATACATTATAAAAGTCTAGGAAATGTGTGTTTAGGGAAATTATTTCTAAGACATATTTGTAAGCAGTCTCGAGGATATATATCAGTGTTGTCACATAAATTGTTACATGGAAAATTGATGGTTGAAAGTAGCCCAGCCATTTCTTTCCATTAAATGTGGTAGAAAAGTATCAATCTTCCGAGTATCTTTACTTATGTTACCTAATGAAAACACTGGGAAGTAGTGTGTCATAGTGGATAAGGGCATGAGTTTTGGAGTCTGACGGACCTTGAGTCAACTTACAGCTCAGCCACTTAACGGGGTGAAACTGTGCATGTTCTTTTTAGCTTTGTTGCCTCTGTGTTCTGATCTGAAAAATGGGACCAACCAACGAAGACTCCCAGCTTTATGAAGATTAAATGGGTTAATGCATGTAATGGATTTAGCCCTGTGCCTGGCATAGAGTAACACAATGATATGTCGTTCTTCCTGTTTTAGTTTTATTTCTTTGAATCTTAAGATTTAGCAACACTACTTGGAAAAGAAACCTTGATTCTTAAAAAGCATACATAGGAAGAACACAGATTTGACCTAGTTAATTTCTTCCGCTCAAAGACTTCTGACCTTTCGAGACTGTATGTAAATAACGTTCCATTGAGGAGCTTGCCATTTCAGGCACCGTGAGGCCTCGGGCTCTGCCCCTATGGCACACCCCCTCCCACACACCCCAAGCCCGCTCCCTCCAATTCCATCTTCCAGGAAAAATGGCTCACCTTGGGTAAACACACAGTCTCTGTTTCCACCACCTTTGCATTGCTCACATTGCGTCCTTTGCTGAGAAGATCCACCTCCAGGTTTTTACAAGCTTAAATATTTACTAATTTTTAAACTCCTCTACAAAGGCAGAGGAGTTGCCACACAGCTCATCACTTGTCACATTGACTGTCCAATTCCAGTCAATTGTTTTTCTAATATAGAATATAAAAATGACTAGATTCTAGTTACTTCATTAACACCCCAAATAGGGTGTTATTGAACACCCTTTCCAAGGTCTGTAGCTGCCATGGTGGGAGAAAAGCACCCTCCCTCCTCTGATCTAGAAAATTCCATGTGTTGCTCTTATTTATGGGTCCTGTCTTCTTGCTTCCATCTGCCTGGAAAGAAGTACGCGTCTTAATGTCTGTATACTCCCTCTCAGCACAGCCCTTCGTCCCGGGAGACGCTCTGGCAACACTTACTGAATGAATGAATAGATACTGCATTTGTGATGTACTTAAAATCGGTGGCTTTTTACTCACCCTGACTATAACTACTTATGACATGTTAAAGAAGTTCTTAAGAGGAAATCAAAATTTTGTTTTAATAATTATTACTGTAATTTTGTAAAGATTCTAAGTGGCCTCAGGTGACCTAACCCTCATTTGGAAATAAAAGCTGAGGTTTTATTTTTATAGATAGGCCTCGAAGTTGAATATTTATCTGTGCCGATTGCAGAGAGCCAATCCTGAACTTCTTCGTTTCCTTTTTGCCAAAAATATTAGCTTGTCTGCATTATTTAGGTAATTGTCTTAATTTTTCATGGGTCATTGTTTATTTTAATTACTGATCTTAGTTTTCTGATCATCTTCCTTTGGCCGACAACAGATTCTCTCACTTGCGAAACCCTTTCTGGTGTCAGTAATCAGATTGTGATGTGGCCCCCAAATAACCCTGTTCCTGTTTCATGAACTGATGACCCTGTTGGAGATCTCTGTCCACATACCAGCTTTCCCAGTGGTCAGTCTGGTCTCCATGTTTACTGTGTACCCAACAGCCTGGTCACTTGTGATGCAGGCTAATAATGAAGAAGATGGTGAATGTATCTCAGTGTTTTTTTTTTTTTTTTCTTTAAGAAAACACGTTCGTATTTGATGTGGTACAGACAAATGAACAGACTGTGTTTTTTCACCATCAATGAATACAAAGTACATGAAGAAATGTGAGGATGGGACAAGTCCTTCAGCACTTTGGCTAAGAAGTGTGCTAAATCATGTCCATCATGAATATGCCCATTGATTCAGTGAGCATCTACTTTGTGCCACACACCTTTTTAGATTCAACTATTTTTATAACAGTTTTCTAGTCAATGAGATTCATTACTTTTTTTAAACATCTGTATTGGAGTATAACCGCTTTACAATGGTGTGTTAGTTTCTGCTGTATAACAAAGTGAATCAGCTATACATATATCCCCATATCTCCTCCCTCTTGCGGTCTCCCTCCCACCCTCCCTGTCCCACTCCTCTAGGTGGTCACAAAGCACCGAGCTGATCTCCCTGTGCTTTGCGGCTGCTTCCCACTAGCTAGCTATTTTACGTTTGGTAGTGTATATATGTCCATGCCACTCTCTCACTTCGTCCCAGCTTACCCTTCCCCCTCCCCGTGTCCTCAGGTCCATTCCCTACGTCTGCACCTTTATTCCTGTCCTGGCCCTAGGTTCTTCAGAACCATTTTTTCTTTTTAGATTCCATATATATGTGTTAGCATACGGTATTTGTTTTTCTCTTTCTGACTTACTTCACTCTGTATGACAGACTCTAGGTTCATCCACTTCACTACAAATAACTCAATTTCATTTTTTTTATGGCTGAGTAATATTCCATTGTATACATGTGCCCCATCTTCTTTATCCATTCATCTGTCGATAGGCATTTAGGTTGCTTCCATATCCTGGCTATTGTAAATAGTGCTGCAATGAACATTGGGGTGCATGTGTCTTTTTGAATTATGGTTTTCTCAGGGTATATGCCCAGTAGTGGGATTGCTGGGTCATATGGTAGTTCTATTTTTAGTTTTTTAAGGAACTTCCATACTGTTCTCCATAGTGGCTGTATCAATTTATACTGATGTGTTTTTAATGTTTAATTACTTTTTTCGCTCCTTCAGGTTTATTGATATGTAATTGACAAATGACATTGTGTAAGTTTAAGGTGTATTCATGCCAAAATGTAATTAACCAAAATTATATCACCCTGTTTGGATGGATTAGGAAAAAATAATTCCTAGTAATTAATAGATAGTTATTGAGCATCCACTTGGCACAAAGAATGATAACACACTGATGGTCTAAGTGGAAAGCAGGTAAGGAAGAAGTATAACTGCAGAATTATTCGTAGCTAGGGATGTACACAACAAATTTGGGGTAAATTTGGAAGAACAAAGGGAAAGTGACAGAACAGTCAAGTAGTTAGAGGGACAGAAAAGCCCAGGGCAGTTTGTTAGGGGAGATAGTTTGTACATACTTAAAGACAGAAGAAAGGGAGAGAGAGCAAGAAAGCAGCACAAAGATGAAGACATGGGTTCTAGAAAGAGAAGAAATGAATCCAGTTAAAGTAGCTTCTCAAAGTGGAGGCAGAGAATAGGCAGCTTATTTGGAGGGATTTTTTGTTTTCCTTACAGGGTGGAGTGTTTGTTTTTCAGGAGCAATGTGTGAGTTAAATTTGGGGGGGGGAAAAATAAAGGGACTGAAGCTGTCAGCTTAGTGTTTGGAAGTCAGAACTCAAACTCACTGTGTCGGAAAGGAAGCTCCCAGCAGCGCACCTTTGTCCTAAGTGAACCAGCGGGCTGGTGGCGGTTGTTCAGAGATCCTGGCAAACCGTGTAATGCGTTCACTCGGGACATATGCTGGTTACAGTATTGTTTGGAAATCTAATTGAGGACACTTTCAGGACTTCAGAGCGTGAATGAGGGACAATAAAGGGTGTGTGGAGGGTACGTCTTTTAAAAGTGATCTAAAAAACCTTACCCGAGAGTCCGTCTAAATATACATCAGTTGTGTAAATTCTTAAAGGAACCTATTTTAGTGCTCTCAACGAGGAAGCTCACAGAAGACTAAATCCCATTAAAATACTTTCGAAAGCTAAATCAACCTTGTTTACAGTGGATTAGCTCTGTGATGTATTCAAACACAAGGCCTCTGCCAAGTGCTTTTGCCGCCATATGTGCACCTATTAATTAACTCCTTGTAAATATCCTCAGTATTCCCTTGGGTTTGCTGACGTTTGCTGTGGAAGCATCACTTTTCCCACAAATCCTGTTTCTCCCAATTTTAAAATTGGAGGTTTGAGACGACCCACTAAAGAGCACCCCTCTTTTTCATCCAAGTCTGTAACCATCTGAGAGAGAGAAATGGAAATTAGGCAAATAGGGATCAACAGATCAACATACATACAGATGAAGCAGATACTGAAGGGCATGGCTAATTGTGAGACCAACTAGGACTTGCTAATACTTCCTTTCTGAGTTAGAACACCTTCCCCACCCAGGCACCAATGCTGGAGAAGTAGCAGGCCACTTCTCCTTGAATGAACATGAAGAAGAAGGAGAGAATATATACTCCCTGCAGTTAGGCAGACCTCAAGAGAGGAAGTGTAAGGACTCTCCCACTGTGTTATGTAACATCTTTAAGGCATTTGAGATAGACATCATTCTTGAAATGGGGCTCTCCTTGACCTTCATGCCACCACTCTCTCTGGGTCTTTTCCTATGTCTCAGGACCTCCAAATTAGTTTCCTTAGGTTCCTCTTTCTTATTATACTTTAAATGTTCCACAGAGTTCTGTCTTTGGTTCTTCTCTCTTGGGATCTCCAGAGTAGTACATTCGGTTGTGCATAAGATACTCTGATCTGGTAAACTCCAAGATTAGCTCAGGGTCATCATATTCAAACTTGCTCAGTGTCTCCCTCTCAATTCTGCTCCCATCCGGCATCTGCTGCTTCACTGAAAAGCATCACCATCAGTCCCTCCATTTGCCAGGCTGTAACCTGGGCATCGTCCTCAGTGTGCGTCTTTCTCACAAGCCGTGATCAGTCCCACCGAACTTGCCTCCTTCATGACTCCTTAATCTCCATTCCCCAGCCTATTCATCTGCCTCTGAGTGGACTTTCTTTTCCTCCCAGCCATTCAGCCATACCAAGTCTACCCAACTGGCAAATTTAGGTAAATAAAAATGGAAGCTAAGCCTTTCACAGTCCAGCCCCAGTTTCCTCTTCGAGTTACAGTATGCATCACTTTTCTTCCACGCCACGTGCCATGGACTGAATTGTGTCTCTCCCAAAATCCATATGTTGAAACCCTGACCCCCAATGTGACTGGATGAGGAGATGGGTTTTTTAAGAGGTAGTTAAGGTTGGGAATTCCCTGGCGGCCTGGTGGTTGGGATCCGGCTTTCACTGCTGAAGAGCCAGGGTTCGATCCTTGGTCAGGGAACTAAAATCCCACAAGCCACGTGGCACGGGCAAAAAACGAAACAAAACAAAACCTTAAAAATAAAAAAAAAGAGGTAGTTAAGGTTAAATGAGGCCATAAGGGTGGGGCACTGATCCCCATACAGAAAAGGCACTGTAAGTGGCTTTTCTCTGCCCTGTGAGGACACAGTGAGAAGGTGTTCATCTACAAGCCAAAAGGGCTCTCACCAAGAACCAAACTGGCTGGCCCCTTGATTTGTGACTTTAGCCTCCAGAGCTGTGAGAAAACAAATTTCTGTTATTTAAGCCACCCAGTCTACAATATGTTGTTATGGCAGCTGGAGAAGACCAATGTATCAGGTCCCAAGCAAGCGTCAGTTAAGGTCAAATGTTAATTTCTGGCCACTATTATTGCACAATACCGTGTCTCTGCACCCTCTCTGCCGGCTGTCCAGAATTCTCTCCCCTTTCCTCATGTAGGATTCTCATCTTCCAAGAGCAAGCTCCACTATTTCTTCCTTTGTCTTTCCTAAGTGTTCTGACACTCACAGAAGCAGTATTAATAACACTTATGTTTGGAAACTACATACTTGTATTATAGCAATTGTAACATCGTGTTTTCATATTTTTCTGCCTTAAGAGTAACCTTCTTAAGCCAAGAAAAACCTCTATTTTATTCTTCTGTCTATTTCTAGGGCTAAGCCCTCTAGTTTGATAATGAGAAAATACTGTTGAATGAAGTAATGGATTGATGAATGAATGAGAAAAATAGAGGTTGATGAATTTCCCCAAACTACTGGTACTAAATTAGAAGATGAACTAATTTAGTTCCCTGGAGTATATTTTCTTTCTGTGCTACCTACTTACTAATTTATTCAACAATTATTTATTAAATAGCTGCTACCTAGTACCATTAGCCTGATTCTCTTCAGCGTGGTGAGGAAGCTGGTGAGTTGAAACAAAGGGGAAAAATTTGCTCCATAAATAGTTCGGTTTTTGCTTTTTTAAATAACATGTTTAAATTATCAAGGGAGAAAAGTATAACTATCTATTTTAAATATAAGACCTTCCAATAAGGACTTACTGTGTCACTTCTATGGGTCTCAGAGAATAACAATGAGTTTATGTAAAAACAGTGAAAAGTTTCCTCTTTAATAGCCAAGATCTTCCAGTTATCCTATGGAAAAGACTGCTAATCAGAATCTTAGCTACAACAATAAAATAAATTTAGAGTTTGAAAGGAGTATTTGCAGTGGCAACAATAATCACCAAAATTATTTTGGCTAAAGACAAAATATAATCTTAATATTAACAGCCTCATAATAATGCAGTCAGTGTAATTTCATGTTTTTAATGGGCTAAAAGGAAATAATGATAATATATCTTAGTACTGTTTCCAAAATTTTAGCCTGATACAACTTGCCCTCTCATTTTCTAATATAATGTTATGAATAACTTCAGTTATATCTTCCTGTCTTTGTTCTAATGAAATTTGTGATCTAATAGCCATACCTTCAAAGTTAAGATCTTTTATTATCAACATTTGCATTGATTTATCAGATCTTACAATTTAAAAAATAGAATTTGAGGAAGTCATAACACTCATTTAATCTAAACACTTTATTGATTAGGTGAGGAAACTTCCTGGTATTTATATACCTGGGGACACGTAGATAGTTCATGGCATAGAATAGACTTTACTTCAATCTTTCAATAGTATTCTATAAGAAGGCACTACTAAGACTCAGTTATAGTAATTTTTCAAATTAAGTAAGAGTCAAGTGCAATAATGGAACGAATGCAGGATTTGAGTCCAGCAGTTGAGGGGGGGGCGGTGTGCCTTTCTTGCTGTCTCAGCCTTGAGTAAATGACTTATTTTAACCTCTGCATGAGCACTTGTAAAGTAATACCAATAATTCCCATTTTACCGTAATGTTCAGAAGTCAACGAGGGCTTTCATTTGTTCACCAATTTTTTTTTTTTTTTTTTTTTTGCGGTACGCGGGCCTCTCAATGTTGCAGCCTCTCCCATTGCGGAGCACAGGCTCCGGACGCGCAGGCTCAGCGGCCATGGCTCACGGGCCCAGCCGCTCGGCGGCATGTGGGATCTTCCCGGACGGGGGCACGAATCCGTGTCCCCTGCATCGGCAGGCGGACTCTCAACCAGTGCACCACCAGGGAAGCCCAGTATCATTCTTTTTTAAGCTAGTGTGTAGTTCTGAGAGATATTTCTATATGTAATTTGGCATAGATATCTGTTCAGAAAGACAGAATAAACTTTTGTGTTATCGATTCAGTGGCTCATTCAATAAACACTGACTCAGTGTGGTGGTCCAGGCACTGTACCAGGTCCTTGGATGCAAAGATGAACACGACCCAGTCTCCATCCTCAAGGAACTTATAGGGAGACAAAACCTGCAAGTCTGCAGTTCAGAGTTACTGAGGCTCTGGCAGGCATATGTACAGGGCACAGTGGGCATTACTGGGAAAGGATGATCACTCCTACTCTGGATTTCTTGAGCAGTTGTGAATGGATTTATTTCTCAGAGAGATGGTGGTGGGTGAAATGGAATAGAGAGGGAAGAATTGTGTAGGCAAACGATGCAACATAAACTTGGAAGCATGATGTGGTCTGGAATGTTCAAGAAAATAGAAGTAGTTTCTAAAATATGGAACACAAGATGAGATGGTTTTGGGGAGAATAAAGGTGAAAAGACCAGCCAGATCATGGATGCTTTGTATGTGACTGTATTTTGTTCTAGGCATCTGGGTACCATAAGGAGCAGAGAGAAACTGAAGGAGAGAACTGAGGTCAGAGAAAGCTCACCCTGACTAAAATTATGAACAGTGTCAGGAAGTGCAGAAGTTGGAGGCATGGAAACCAGACAATTGCAATGTTGTAAGCAAGAGGTAATGTAGGACTAAAATAAAGCAATGGGAGCAGAGCAAAATGGATGGATTGGAGAGTCATTAGGGTGGAGGAATTGATAGGACTCAGGGATGAGTCTATACGGGGGGATGTTTGTTTTTATGGAGGGATGAAAGGTAGGGGCTCAGGGACAGCTCTAAATCTGAGAAAATTCTTATTTTG